>NC_056735.1:130826477-130988977 GCF_019279795.1 Protopterus annectens
TGTTGCCAGGCGGGAGAGAAACTTGAGATTGGTCACTCATGTCTGCAAAGGAAACGAATTACTGCAGTATAAATCCAACTGTACTCAAAATGACTGAGATTCAAAGTCTTAATACCTGACAATACACACCTTCTTTATATAGATGGATACTTAGCTGATGTCAGGTACTCTGCACTAAAAGATATGCACCACAGTGCAGACATGATGTAGTCTTAGAAAAAGAGAAGTAACTGAAACTTCAGAAAGTAATGGAGGGGTCTCTTTGTATGAATGTCACGGCTTGCACACATTAATTTATCCACTCTGACAGCCATACCTCTCAACTGTACAGATTTTTACAGAATGTCCAGATTTTTGATTCATATTTTGTGTCTGTTCCTCATAAAAGTTAAGTTTTTCTTGCAAATCATTGAGGAAGGACTGAAGTCACTAACTAATGACATACATTTGAGTTTCAGACTTCACATCCTTCAGAAAATGCATGCTTTATTGAATCCTGTAATACTCACAACTAGTTAAATTTATAAGAGCAATATTTAAAATCTGTCCCTGTTTTTGGACTTTGTGCACTCATTATTTTAGGCTTTGTCCTGATTTCTTTTGCTAAGAAGTTGAGAGGTATGCTTACAATAGGAAAGCATTTTATTTCACAGACTCTGAGCACAAAAAGGGGAAGGACAGTAGCATATTATTGCTTATGTGTTCAGACACACAGACAGTAGTGCACTTTTGGTGACTGACAAGTGGACTAGATAGGATTATCTCTAGGAGCTTTCTGTGTAACTTTGCTTTCCATGGCTGCAGAATGTTGATAGCCTTAAACTGGATTTTAAGTGTGTTACTCTGTTGCCATCTAATGGACACTTTAAATAACTACATCAATAATGTTCGCATAATCTTTATATACAGCAATGCTCTTCCTCCTAATTGCTAAATGAGGTTTGAGTTCAGTAAACCAATATTATATTGTTTACATTGCAAAACAATAAGTCATAAAATAGTAATCAAATTGGCATTAAATCTGTTAACTTTTTTTGCTCTTATTCCAAAAAAACTTCTCAAATGTGAGTACTACAAGATCTCGATTGAACCTACAAAAAATATCTGAAGGTGGTACTGCTCAACGCTAGCAGTCTTAACAAGAAACTCCACCCCATACAAGCTTTCATCTCCCTGGAGAGTGTAGGCATCTGTTTAGTAACGGAGATATGGTTTAAAGTCGCAGAGAATACACTAGAGATACAAGGTTATAATGCCTTTCTCACCGTTAGACCAGCTACTGCACACATGGGAACTAAAGGTGGAAGGGTCTCAGTCTGCATTAAAAACATCCTCACATCCAGCCTAGTTAAAGTGTGTGGCCCACTGGAGCTCATACATGTGTAACTCATCATAAACGGGGTCTAGTACCATATTCTTGCAACCTATAGGTCCCCCTCCATGTCCCAGGACACCCATACTGCTTGTCTCAATATACAAGTGTCACTCACAATTCAACTCAACACAATCTTCATGGGGGACCTTAACTACCCTTCCACAGATTGGGAAACCTATACCACCTCTGATGCACAACCCCAGCAATTCCAAAACTTCATTAATACCAACATTCAGGAACAGCTGGTCCATTCTCCTATCAGAAGTATAAACATCCTTCACCTTGTACTTGCAAACATGGGGAAACAATATTCTTCACCATTGTAATGCCCTTACACATCAGATTTGATTATAAAGTTGTATTTCTTGAAAGAAAATTTTATTCTGTGGACCCAGTGAAACCAAAAACCTTTAGGAACTAATCTCTCTCTACTAAGCAACACCCTGGCTAAATTCCAAGCACCCTCAGATCCAGTAAACACCATAAAATATGCTGAGCTATTTACAAAATCCCTATATAACCATATTGATAACTGTATAGAGCAAGCTATGTCATCTCATATTAAGAATAAGACAAACTCATAAAATAATCCACCTTGATGAAATCACAATATAAGTTGGTTATACAACAAAAAAAAAAAATATTGAACAAGAGTAGGAGGAACAAAGCCTAACTTACTAAATGCCCCCTGACCAATCTAAACAGGCAGCTAATAGGATTAATTAATACTTCAAAGGCTACAGTTGAAGAAATAATAGCTTCTTAGGCAAAGGACAACCACAAACCTTCCTACAGCTATGTCCATAATCTTAAGGGAAATAATCAGCAATGCACAGAACTTATTGTAAATGCCATCACCCACACTGAACCCGGGGCCATTGCCAACCTTTTTTCACCCCACTATTCCCCCTGATAGTCCAAAGGAAAGATTGCATATCACAGTCCCCCCAACCATTACTAGGGAACAGGTCATCATTGCACTTTCCAATGCCAAAAACACTACATCGATAAACCCTGATAACATCCCAGGATGCTTACTAAATAGCAAGCAACATGACCTCTCTGGTCCACTTGAACCTGGAACCTACAGTCAGGTTTTATGCCCCGATGGCTTCAGTCATTCAGTCATGCACAAAGGAGGTCCAGCCACTGATCCAGGTAACTACAGGCCCATAAGTCTAACCAGCATCATATGTAAGGCCATGAAAGGAATCATTATGGATATGATAAACAAGGACATAGGTAATTTATAAATGCTAGACCCATCACAGTTCAGCTTTTTTAAAGGAAGGGCATGCCTATTATATCTGGTGGACTTATTTGAGAGAGTCTTCAAAGCAATGGATGAGGGCAAGACTGTGCACACAGCTTACCTCTACCTGTCCAAGGCTTTTGATACAATACCCCACTCTGGAATTACATACAAGCACACTAAATTAAGTACAAACCCTTTTATCACCTGCTGGATAGCCAACTGGCTTACTGATAGGATGCAGGATGTCAAATTAAGCACGGCCACCTCCATCAAGAGGCTAGTCACTAGCAGAGTCTCCCAGGGCTTGGCACTGGACCTGTTCCTTTTTCGCATCTATTTATTTGAAGTGGCAGCAAACACTGAAGGTTTATGGCTGACTAAGTTTGTAGATGATTGCAAGCTGGGGTTATCATTGACTCCCCTACAGACACTAGCATTCTTCAAGAAGGCGTAGCTCTGACTAACAAATGGTGTCAAAGCATTGGTCTTAAACTCATTGCTAAGAAATGCATAATTGTACCCTTTGAGAAGTTAATCATTCCACCTAATTACCATGTTAATAATATACCCCTAAGATTTGACCCAGTAGACAGGGATCTAAGTACAAATGCAGATAGTAACCTTACCTTCCACTACTATGTGGCCACAGTGGTAAGGAAATCATTTTATCTTGCACAACTTATAAGTAAGGCGATGACATCTAGGTCTAAAGAGGTCTTTATCCCACTGTACTCTGCCCTTATCATACCAATAATAGTGTACAATGCTCCCTATGGTATGTACCTGTCCAGGCATATACAGCAACTAGACTGACCTCAGGGGTTCCTTACAAAAAGAATATAAGGCATAACAAGCTTGCCTAACACAACGTGTCTTAAATCCCTTTCCCTCTACTCAGTCTCCTATAGATTGCCAAGAGTGATCTATGCCTGGCTTACAAGGCATCTGCAAACCCCACACATCTGAATCACCTGCATATTTGTAAGTCAAACTCCTATGGAACAGGATTCTCATCCATATGAAAATAAGTTCATCTATTACCCAATTTAAGCCCAACCTAGACCAGTGGATGGGAAATAGGAAATGTACACTTGACCTGGCATCCAAGTCTCTTATGGACAGATGGAACTTCAAAATTCCTTGCCCTCAATGCCCTGTTTGGATGCAGGACATCATTATTTTTTCAGGAAAACATGGATAGGCTTAGAAAGCCCCCTTGGTTGCTAGTAACAATCTATGAAGCTATGAATTACATCATCAATGTTTGCATAGTGAGCAGTAACAGCAACAAATCACATTTTTTGTTATAATTTGTACCAACTCATAGTAATTAAAAAAGAAAGATAAATGACTTTATAAGCAAATCCATCCTTTCATTTAATCATTTTCAAATAAAACTACTTTTCTGTTTGAAGATAACCAAATATTTTGTTTTCTAGTTACATGCGTGATGACTGTCCTTGAGTAGAGACAGGGCATGCATAAGTCATTCTTTAGCACAAGGATGCAGGAAGAACATTCTTAAATATATTTTGCATGCACAAGAGCAGAAAAGCTATCCTTCAGCATTCCTCTTAAAGCGCTAACCGTTATTTTATTTTTTCGAGATTCCTTATAAAACTACAAGTGTTTGTGTTTAATCCTTGTAAATGTGATTGCAAAGCACTATAAATGATGAACCCACAAAAACTGCAATGGTTGACAAAAATGGCATTCACCCTGTACACCTCCTACTCATATATATCAACTGCAGGTTCTATTTCATAAGATCAAAAAAGCATATGACTGAATGTCAGAATATTGAATCTTGCAATGGCAAACCAGCTTCTCCTCTGTTTTTTGGGATCAGTCATTTGCCTTTTCTCCGATCAGGATCAATATCAGAGTTGGAATATATAATAGGCAGGAGTATGGGGGGGGCATTCCTCCACTTGGGGGGGTACTGTTTTTCATGATGCTGTTTTCCAGAGGAGAAGCCAGTTTGCCATTTCAAGATTCGGTCTTCTCAGATTCGATAATATGGTGTTTCGATCTGATAGTTCCACCAACTCCAAAATCACTATATATCTGAGAAAAGAATTCTTGGGATACTGCAGTCTCAGTTTATTAATAAAAAGCTTGGTATTTACAAACTGATAGTTATACAAAATATCACTGAACATTAATGTGCCGCAGACAAGCACAGAAGCATGGCACCTCCTTTTCCTTATCATTTGCAAGCCAGTAGTGACTCAGGGATATTGACCGGGTAATAGAGATTCACACCATAAACACCTGAAGACTGGGGAAATCAAACACAGTTGTGAAGAATAAAACTCATTAGAAGCTTATAGTGTTCACATTCTTTGCTATACTGTCAAGAAATAAGAATTATAAAGGAAAGACTATTCTCAGTGTTGACTCTGCTAACATTTTAGGTATTAATAAAATGGAACAAATTGTATGATTGCAGAATGCCAGGGCAGTATCTATGTCGTGCCACTGGTAGAGTGGATGTAGAGGCAGGACTGGCATTCACGGTGAGGTATTCCTTTAAATCCGATGTCAATACATAACTTGCTTTTTCATATTTCCGTATAGGCTTTGGTGACTTTTTTCTTTAACATCTCTTTCCTTTTTTTTGATTTTTACTTAATGCATAAACAAGGATTTCTGTACCAAATTTCTTATTCAAAAAAAAAAAAACTAAAATATCCTTGTAGTATTCATAGGTGAGTGAAGACCTGAAACACATGATTTCTATGGAAAAGATGGGACAATTAGTTTTGGTAAAGCGTATACTCATTATCCTTTTATGGGGATGTACTTAGCCATTATGTGGACCAGAACACTGACAAAGATACAATCAGAAATATGTGCATCTTAAGCAGATACCAATAAACTTCAATGTCTAGTGCTAGACAGCTGCTGTAGCCATCTCCATAATGTGCACGATCCCTTTCCTGCGTCTTGGTGGTTTCCTTTGAGCACTCTCTTCCTATAGAGGACATCTTAATGTTATCACACCGATTTTTTCCATTCACACTTGTCAATATTCTACATTTCACCATTATTGTTTTACAATTTCTGGCCTGAATATCACAGCAATGGGTTTGCTACACTGTGAAATAAAATTTAGTTGACTCTCGATATAGGGGGATAGGTCACTGGATTGGAAAGAGACTGGTATCAGCACAATGCCTGAATGAAGGATATTGAAATGTAGATGAGGGGGTTACTGCCAAAAATATGCTCATGCTGTGGCTTCATTAAACAAACAGACACATATATAGATGTACACACATGCACACGCGCTCACACACACACACACACACACACACACACATATATATATATATATATATATATATATATATATAATATATATATAAACAAGAATAAGGGAAAACTAGCTGTACAGGAATGATATCATCATATGATGTGATAAAATAGACAGTTGTCATACATACTAATGTAAGATCCATTTTAAAGATCACTTGCATTCTTATTAAAAACAACAAAATGGGATTCAAGCTAGTATTGATTGTTTAACCCACAGTTTATTAAGTAAAAATAAAAGATGAGAGCTTTCACCCTTGTCAGAGCTTCATCAGAACTAAGTCATGCATGTAAGTAACAAGTAATATGTACTTTTCAATTTTCCATATAAAAACCCATGTAAGTTACAATGAAGGCAATAATCCAAGAGCACATAAACAGATCCCATTCAGTGACAGTGACTGGAACTTTGGTACATACATAAACAGATCACATTCAGTGATAGTGACTGGAACACTGCTACATACATAAACAGATCACATTCAGTGACAGTGACCGGAACACTGGTACATACATAAACAGATCACATTCAGTGACAGTGACTGGAACACTGGTACATACATAAACAGATCACATTCAGTGACAGTGACTGGAACATTGGTACATACATAAACAGATCACATTCAGTGACAGTGACTGGAACACTGGTACATACATAAACAGATCACATTCAGTGACACTGACTGGAACACTGCTACATACATAAACAGATCACATTCAGTGACAGTGACTGGAACACTGCTTCATACATAAACAGATCACATTCAGTGACAGTGACTGGAACACTGGTACTTACATAAACAGATCACATTCAGTGACAGTGACTGGAACACTGCTACATACATAAACAGATCACATTCAGTGACAGTGACTAGAACTCTGGTACCTATATCAACAGATCACATTCAGTGACAGTGACCGGAACACTGGTACATACATAAACAGATCACATTCAGTGACAGTGATTTTAACACTGGTACATACTTGGTTTGCATTTTTATTCTGATGGGTGCTGTTTACTCTAAGTAAGTACAAAACCACTGTGCATCTGGCTGTTAATCAGTATGATGGGTATATAGTGTCCAATAACAATGTAAACATCTAGTCTTGTATTTTTATTATATTATATTAAATAATAAAACAGATGGTAGTGGGATTCACTTCTGTGTGAAATACTGTAACACTAGAGGGGAGGAGTATGGTGGTTGTCCGAACTGAAAAAATAATTATGCTGCTAAGGGCAGATGTATAATTAGAGCTTAGCAACTATGTGTGAGCCTGGGAAATATTTGGGAGAGAAAAACAAAAGAAGAAAAAAAGAAAGTTAATTACCCTCGTGACTATTACTAAGACAAGCTACAAGAAAAAACAAGTGTGAAGATGTGTGTGTAAAAATTCACAGGCTCAAAAGCACATAGGGGAGGGGAAATGGAAAGGGTCATAGATGGGCCACAGTAAAGGACAGAGTCAAGACAAATAAAAAAAATTTAAACTACATGTGCAGATATTTAAATGAAAACACAGAAATGTATATATATATATATATATATATATATATATATATATATATATATACATATATATATATATATATATATATACACATACACTTAAACACACATGCATATATGTATATAAACACACGTGCATCCATGCACACCACACACACATGCACACGCACACACACACACACACACACATGCACACGCGGACATACATATACATATATATGGGTTTATGTTTAACTGTTGAATAACATTTCTATAGAATGTTCATTCAGTGAACATTCATTTTTTCACCATGGTAAGTAACTAGGTAGTCAACACTTCCCCATCTTGCAAAAGTCAGCATTTCAAACCTATCCAGGTGGAGGTCCTTGCTCCTCACACCCCCCTAACTATATATACCAACTATGAGAATGCACTACAGTAGGATAAAGGGCAGATTGGGAAGAGTTGGCCAACTAGTTACTTTCCCATTTGCTAAAATAAATGTCTGCTGAATGAATGTTTGATGGTCAGGGTTCGATGGAAAAGTTATTACACCATTAAACATAGACCCCCATATATGATATATACACACGCATATATATATATATATATATATATATATACACACACACACACATACACACACACACACACATATATATATATATATATATATATATATGTGTGTATACATATACACACATGTACACATAAATATATACACATACAAATACAAACATCCACGCATATCCACACGTATGCAGAGAACAGTATGTACATATATGGATATATAAATACACATGCATATACTGACACATACATAAATACTGACTTATGAACATACATAAATGCATATAGATACATACATATGCACACACAAAAATACTACATAAAATGGAATGACTGTCCAAGTAATACATAAAGGAAGTTGTGTTAAGTGAAATCATGTGCCTCAACTTGTGCTTACCAAGAAATTATTATTTTAAAGTGCTTTCGCCCATTTCTGTTAATGAAGTGAAGAGCTTCTTCAGATCTCATTAAGCTAGCATGTACTAATGTGGAGTACATACTATATACATAATTCTTTTTTAAGTTCAAATAGCCACCATTCCCCTCCCCTCTAGCATCTCAGTAGTTCACACAGAAGTGGATCCCACTGCCATCAGTTTTAGTATTTACTATAATAATATAACAAACCTGCAGGCCTAGATGTTTGCATTAGTATTTGTCACTGTAACCATCACACTGATTAACTGCCAGATACACAGCGGTTTTGTACTTACTTAGAGTAAACAGCACCAATCAGAGGTACTGGAAGCTGCTGAAGGCTGGGGGGGGGGGTTGAGAGGGGCACTTAGTTATCTAAAAAGGCCGGGCTTTTTAAAACTATTTACTACCACAACATAGGTTCACGTGGAGGACATTTTAAGTTTAGCCAATTTCCCTTTTGGCACTTGAATTAACATTTCCTGATTGGTCTTACCTATTCCAAGGCTGATAATTGCCCTAGTGAAGATAACTGTGATCACACCATAGATAATTTGAAGGGACTCATATAAGGGATGCAGCATTTAGGAACTGCCTCTATTCATTAGTGGCACGATGGGCAGCCATGGAGTACATTATCTATTACCCATCCTTAGATCCAAGTTGCCTTTGAATATGGACAAAGATGAGCTTGTTTTACTGGAATGGATAGTCTGCTCTGGAATAGTGGTAGCCTCTGTAATATAAATCCATCTCTCTACAACATTCAGTTTAGATACCTCAGCTGAGTATTTCTGATGCCATTTCACTTGCTGATGTTCAGTAGGTTCATCAGTATTAAGTCAGAGGATGCCTTCTATGCCAGACACAGGTCACCTCTAAGCACTCTGTAGCATACTGAGTATAGTGATAAATCTTTGAGGTGGTCCATGCAAGATTTGTTGTTTAGGACTTGTATCCTTTTAGTAAGGTGTGTCTGTGGGTATTCCAATTGTTGCATGGGTCTGGACAGATATATGCCAAAGTGGGCATTATATAAAATTATTGACCTAATGAGAGCTTTGTAGGTTCATAGGTTCATAGGTAAGCACTAGGCTATTGGCCCTAGGGCCTATATATGCCTAGCCAAAAAGGTACTCTAGCTTTCGCCACCCAAGAAGATTTTTTTCCTGTGCCCCTGTCAAGCAGAGCCACAGAGGTGATCCCTATGGTGAATTTGCTATTTCCCATTCAATCATCAAGATTTTTCTTGAAGAGTGCTAATGAGGAGCTTTGCTTGATATAGATAGGTAGTTTGTTCCAGAGTATGGGAAGTCTCTGGGACAGGAATCTATCCTTCCAGCGTGTTCTGTTTATTGTAGTGACAAGGTTTAGGTCCCTAGAGCATGTAGTTCAGAGGGATTGGGATTTCTTTAAGTGGAGCATGTCCAACAGCTCTGGGCTCGACATAGCTTTGTATGTTAGGCAGAGATCACCTCTGAGTAAGCGATATGTGACGGAGTAAAGCTGGAGTTTTTGAGATGGTCTGCATACGGCATCTGTTTGAGGCCAGAAATCCTTTTTGTGAGGTACGTCTGCAGCCTTTCCAGTTGTTGTAGATGTCTTGTGAGATACATACCAAAAAGGGCATTATACTCTATATGGGGTCTAATGAGTGGTGAGTAGAGGGGAATAATGACCTCTTTTTTCCTGGATGAGAAACCGTTTGTGATGAGGTATGCCATGTAGAAGGATTTCCTGAGTACTGTGGCGATGTGATTATCAAAGGAGAAACTACTGTCCACCTGTGTCCCAAGGTCTCTTATCACACATTTGGTGTTAAGTTGACTACCACCTATGTGGTAGCTCATGGGTACAGGCTTTTTACCAAAGGGGATGACAATGCATCAATGTCAAATGGCTTTGACACCAAGCATCTGTCTCCATGAGGCCCTCTTGAAGGATGTCCACATTGTTAGGAGTTTCAATTATGGCTCTTAGTTTGCAGTCATCTGTGAACCTCATTAGCCAAAGACCTTCTGTATTAGCCTGTACTTCAGAGAAGTAGATACCAAACAGGAGAGGACCCAGGACTGAACCCTGTGGTACTCCACTTGTCACTTGTCTGAAGTCGGATTTGGAGTCTGCTACTTTCACAGTGTGGGTTCTGTCAGTGAGTCAGTTGGGAACCCATATTGTGACATAGGGATTTATACCTGGTTTAGTGAGTTTATCTATAATTCCAGAGTAGAGGATGGTGTCAAAAGCCTTGGCGAGATCTAGATAGGCTGTGTGAACCATCTTACCATCGTCTACAGCTTTGGTGACTGCTTCAAAAAAGTCTATGAAGTTTAGGAGACATGCTCTGTCTTTTACAAACCTAAACTGGGTAGGGTCCAGAGTTTGGAGATTACCAATGTCTTTGTGTATAAGATCCATGATGACATGTTCCATGGCCTTGTAAACCAGGCTCATTAGGCTAATGGGGCGATAGTTCTCGGGGTCCGTGGTGGCTACCCCTTTGTGGAGTGGGATAACTGTCGCTGTGTGCCATTCAGTGGGCACAAAGCCAGAGGTGAGGCTATGATTGAACATGGTGCTTAAGTGGGGTGCCAGTTCATTCTGCAGTTTGTGTAGAATTCAGCCTGGGATGTTGTCAAGTACCATGGATGTTGTGTTCTTGGCTTTGAAGAGTGTGGTTTTTACCTGTGCAGCCTTGATTACAGGAACTTTGCATTATTCTGGTATAGATGGGCCCTTAAGGGGATGAGAGGGGGGTAAACTTAGTACTGAACCTATCTGCCAGCATGTTGGCAATATCAGTTGGTTCTGTATATTTAGGGCCATTGTGCTGTAACTCAGAGCAGATCTGAGTATTGCCATTGAGATTCTTGACAGCTGTAGAATGCTTTGTGGTTGTCTTTAGAATCAGTGGCTATTTTGTTTTCATAACTAGCTTTGGAGGATTTTATGAGGGATCTCAGCTTCTTATTGAGGCTGACCAGGGTGCTCATCCAATCATGGGATTTTACTCTTTTTTTGCAACAGTTTTTTTCTTGTGTTGTAGTTTGTTTATGGCAGAAGACCACCAGATTGGCTTCCTTTTTTTTGGAGGATAGCATCTTGGTTCTGTTAGGGATAGCACGATCCATGCACTCGTGTAAGTCCTTATAAAGTGCATTTGTGTAGGATTCAGCAGTCATACCTCTATTGTCCATCTGCATGGGTATCGTGATGTTTGCCACTTCTGTCTTAAGAAGGGTGAAGTTGGCTTTGGAGAATTTTGTTACGGTGTTTCCCTAATGGGGGGTGGGGGCAGGATGTGGATGTCTAGGGTGATTAGCTTGTGGTCGGATCTGACCAACAAGGAATTGACCTCTGGTGTAGAACACCGGTTGCCCATGTTGGTAATGACCAGGTCTAGGATATTGCTGCCCCTGGTGGGGGTGTGGATATGTTGAGCCAAGGCATAGGAATTTATGAAATCTAGAAAACGTTGAGCAAAAGAGTTGGTACATGAGTAGTTTTCCCAGTTAATGGTGGGGTAGTTGAAATCACCCATTATTAGGGTGTTGGGCTGTACCCTAATATTTTCCAGTGTATCAAGAAATGAGGACTGGGAATCCTGGGGCATGGTGGGGGATCTGTAACAAGTTACAATTTGGATTGCGGTCTTGCCCAGAGTTAGTTGCACTTGGATAATCTCAGATGCATTATGCTGAGCAACTAGCCTGGAGGTGTAGTTATCCTTAATGAATATGGATGCATCTCCACCTTTAGTGTTTTGGTCCAGGTTAGGTGGCCGAAAGGTGTGGTATGAATTATAGCTTGGTAATGCAGGGGTGCTCTCTGGAGCCTTGAACCAGGTATCTGTTATTGCACAGATGTCGATGTTCTCCATTTTAAGGAGTACCTCGAGTGAATGCATTTTGAGGTTTAGACTTTTAGCATTGAGTAGCATTACTCTCAGATTTTGCTTGCTTGTACCTATGAAGGTGGTGAATTTGTCATTTGAACCTTGCCTAAAAAGAGCACTAAAGGAGTGGCAAGAGCCTTAGCCAGTATCCAGAATCCCAAGGGTGATAGATGCAGGCCATCTCTGGCAAAGCATTTTGGTCTGTCGATCATGTCATCCCAGGCAGACAGATACTGGATCCACCATGGAATGACACCAGAAGCTTAGCCAATTGTTGAAGTCAATCATTTTGTACTTGCACTGTGGTATCATTCTGGGTGATGGCAGGATGCTACTCAGGGCTAAGGTCATACCTGCCTGGGCTACAAGATCGGAGAGCTCATCCATGTCTCTTTTCATGTGGTCCAGGGAGGTACATCTCAGGTCATTCACACCAATATGGGCAATGACAGAGTCATATTTGTATTTGTTGTGGAGTGGCCTGAGTGTGTGCGTTATGTGGCGGATTCCAGCACCCAACAGGCAGCTGACAGTAACATTCTCCTTGTTTAGCCTGGAGAGTGAAACATCAGTGTGCCTTACTATAGAGTCACCTATGATTAGAGTGTTAGGTACATTGTTATGCCTTATGGGCTGTGGTTGAGTGGCACACTGAGTTTATGGGCTATGTGTCATTTGGGTTGTGTTGGGGGGTGGAGGTTTCTTGCATTTCTGCTTTGGAGGTCTCTGTTGCTTGAGCAGATTTTTATTGAGAGCCTCTAGAAATGTAGGTGTGTGTTTCGTGTTTCTATGTCTGTGCTTTGGTGGTGTAGGCTTTGAGGGACTATGTGATGAGTGTGGTGTGGTGCAAGTGTTTACCCTCTACTCTTGACTGTCTAGTTCAGTCTTGTGTGAAGAGAGCTTTGCTTCCAGTTTGGCTAAATAAGGGCATCTCTCACAGGTTGTAGTGTTGGGTGGTAGGAGGAGACGGTTGTCTGTGTACATGAGGTGATTGCTGCATTGCCCCAGGATGCCCAGATTCATCAGGTAGACAGGATAAAACATCGGGAGCTGACCCTTAGACATGTCTGGATAGGTGCTTATTTATTAAGTACTAAGAACTGTTTTCCTCCAGACAAGTGAGGAAAGTTGAATGCTGTAGTAATTTGTAGCTTATTTAGTGCTTACAATGAGTTCTGAACAAGTCAAGTGCTGAGCTCAAAGAAACAGATTTCAGTGGTAAAACTAAAAACTGGCTAGTTCTAAGAGAAAACTTGAAGAGCAGACTTCATGGCTCCAGGAACAGTTTAACCCTAGCTAAGAGGCGATGCATAAAGTGTGTGTATTTACATATATATATATATATATATATATATATATATATATATATATATATATATATGTATATGTATATATATATATATATATATATATATATTTTTTTTTTTTTTTGTTATATAACAGTAGCAAAAGAGCAAACTGATTTAAACAAATTAACCAATTAACCAATAAAAAGCTAAAAACTGAGCCCTGTTCCAGCAGTCTTCAATCAGACAGGTTCTAACTGCACACTCCTGCAACTAGGGTGCAGACGAACCTTCTCCAAAAAAAGATGGTCTGGATTAGTGCTCAAGTTATACAAACAAAGCAAGATTCACCAGGTATGAATTTAGTCTATGCTACAGCAAACAAGGCGTACCAATTTCAGAAAGAAACAGTTCAAATAAGCAGGCACAATAAGCCTTTCACCAGAAACTCCCAGCTCAGAAGGGCAGAATCTACCCTCTCATCCCACAAGAGTGCAGACAACAAACCTTCTTAATGCAAAATAACTGGCCCAAAGCCCAAGTGCTTAAACCAGAACTAATAGAATAACAGACACAAAGCCTTCAACCAGCAACTCCCAACTTAGAAGGATGTAAGCTACCTGTCCTGCCACAACAGTGCAGACCACAAACCTTCTTAATGTAAAACAACTGGTCTGAAGCCCAAGTACTTCAACCAAAGGCTTAAAATAGCAGCTACTATTTAATAAGGCCACTAACAAGCAATAATAAATGTAGCAGAATAAATGCAATTAAGTATTTTTAAGAACAGGCAGCAAAAGCAAAATAAGTAATAAAGTAGGAAGAAACACAAATACAGTAAAAGCAGATGGATAAAGTGCAGTTTTTTTATATAACAATAGAACATTAACAAACTGATTTAAACAGATTACCCAATTAACCAGTAAAATAGCTTAAAACTGAGCCCCATTCCAGCAGTCTTTAGTCAGACAAGTTCTAACTGCACACTCCTGTCACTAGGGTGCAGGGGAACCTTCTCCAAAAGAGATGACCTGGATTAGTGCTCAAGTTATACAAGCAAAACTAGATTAAGGATGCCTGAATCTAGTCTATGCTACAGCAGCCAAGATGTACCAATTTCAGAAAGAAATAATTCAAATAAGCAGGCGCATTAATCCTTTAACCAAAAACTCACAGCTCAGAAGGGCAGAATCTACCCTCTCCTCCCACAAGAGAGCAGACCACAAACCTTCTTAATGAAAAATAACTGGCCTGAAGCCCAAGTGCTTTAACCAGAACTAATGCACCTTTAGAATAACAGACACTGAGCCTTCAATCAGCAACTCCCAACTTAGAAGGATGTAAGCTACCAGTCTCACAACAGTGCAGAACATAACATCTCTAGATCTTAGTCACAATCAGTTTGTTTATAAGCTATGCAATATAGAAAGACTTTATGACTCTGTGCATATGTTGGTCAAAAGTTAGGTCACTGTACACACAAGTTCCCAAATTCCAAACAACAGGGTCAGTTCTCCGGGGGTATTGTCAATTTGGCATTTCCCTGGAGTAGATCACTTCCCAAAGGGTACAATAATGTATTTTTTGGAGTTTAGTTTCTTTCATGATTCTGGCACCAGTTATTGTTTGGGACAAACCTTCCTGCATGATGGTTAACTCTTTTGGGTATTCAATAACTTCTCCTAGCTTGCAGTCATCTCAAACTTGGTCGGCCAAAGCCCTTTGGTATTTCCTTTTACTTTTGAGATGTATATGCCAAACAGAAAAAGTCTCAGCATTGAACCCTGGGAACTCCATTGGTGACTGGTCCGTTTGTAGAGGTAACTTCCCCTATTTTAATCTCCTGCATCCTGTGAGCAAACTGACAATCCAGCTAGTGATGTAAGCATTGGCTCCTAGATTATTCATTTTTTGTACTATACCTGAGTCAGAGATTGTGTCAAAAGGCTTGGCCAGGCCAAGGTAATGCGGAGCGAACTGTTTTACCTTCATCTATTGCTTTGGAGATAAGAGTAAAGCTTAAAATTTGCCCATGATTTTGAGCCTTTCAAACTTTTTCTTGCCCTAAGAGGTTGAGACATCAGAGCATATGTTTGACAGTCCCTGATTTTGTGTCATATTTTTGGTCTGTTCCTCATAATATGTGTGATTTTCTGGCAAGTATATGAGGATTGCAAAACTTAAAGATAGACAATTGAGTTTCAAGCTTCTAGACGTCACATCCTTCAGAAAATGTAGGCTAATGCAAATCCTGTTATTCTGGCAACAAAGCATATAAGAACAATGTTATATTTAAATCTGTCCCTGATTCTGGACCTTTGATCTTTTTCCCGACCCATGAAGTTTGTTGGCTTTATCCCTTGGCCTATGAGGTTTTGAAGTTTAAATAAGAACTGTGAGCAAAAGCTGTTTACCACTTTCATGCCTGACCTGTTGCATTTTTTTCAATTAAATAAAAAAAAGTGCAACAAAAACTGAGCAACTTGAAAAATAACAATAATAATAAATAACATAACTGAAGGCTTAAAGTCAGCCAAGAAGCTTTAATAACTTTTTTATAAGCAGAATACAAATCGCACAGTATTTTTATTGTTCTTTTAAATAAATTAATGTTTCTGGCATGACTTAAAAAAAATCTAACAAAACTGGGGCCAACTCGCATTAATGAAAAAAACGAGTTAAGGCAAGGAAAAAACTGTATTAACTTCTGAAAACATAGCAACAATAAAGTTCTTCCAGTTTCTGGCCTGCATTAAGTCTTGTTTTATCATCACCATCATCACCATCATCCTCACCACCATCATCATCATCGTCATCATCATTATCATCATCATTGTCATCATCATTACCATCATCATTATCAGCATCATCAGCATCATCCTTACCATCATCATCATCACCCTCACCATCATCATCATCGTCATCATCATCATCATCATCACCATCATTATCATCATTGTCATCATCACCATCATCCTAACCATGATCATCATCGTCATCATCATCATTGTCCCCATCATCATCAACAGCATCCTCACCATCATCGTCATCACCATCATCATCATCACCATCATTGTCATCATCGTCATCATCATCATCATCATCACCATCATCACCATCATTTTTACTGTTGTTACTTCATAAATGACTTCCCAGAATGTGCCTGGGTGGGCTGTTCCCGCTTCAGTTGAGGTCCACAATCCGCAGATCTGTACCGGCATGTTTAACAATATGACTGTTATTAATTATTAAAATAACAGTGAAAACCATAAACTATCAGAAGTTGGAATGAAACAATAAAGTGCCATTTGTAAAAAATAATAAGCGCTTTTGTTCCTTTATTGTCAAACACAGAACGAAAGTGCTTATTATTTACAACTGACACTTTGTTGTTTCATTCCAACTTCTGATCATTTTATAGTAAGTAACAGTGCAAAATACCAGAGTTGTATCATGGTTAAATGGGGCCCTAGGCAGGATAATAGATTGGGCCCTCCCAGAGCAGTCCCTCCTGTAGCAAGCTCCTACCTCTCCAGTGGCAGCCCCCTGCCCAACCACTCCAGTATTCCATTACTTGGCTATTTCTCCTCAGTTACCATAAATACTGTTCATACCTGTCAGTGTGCATACTTTTTTCTTATTTAATTCTACAATGATTACAGATATTGAAATAAAATGGCACAAACACTGATAGGCATTTGATAAACAAACAATACAGTCTCACAATGAAAACAGACTTAGTATAAGCAGTAAACTTCTCTGTCCTTGAAGCTCACATTCATTGAAACAGCATGAAAATCCACATTCATTTTGCATCTGGCCAGTGGAGGACTAAGCTTACCTCTGGGCTGTTTTCAAACCATAGGCTCCTTACACATTTTTAGGGCCATGTATACATGTATGCGTTTTTTGATTCACCTTCCTGATTATAATAGATTATATTCCTTGTATAATACAGCATATTTGTTAGAGCATGTTTTAAATTTATTGTTTTGAACATTTTCCCAGTAATGAAACAAAATTTGTGAAGCAATAGTGACAAAACTGCCCAATTCAGAACATTTCTATCATAAAAGTCTACTAAAACTTATGTCATTACAATACACCAATATCAGTAAATATGCACAATTTTTCTTCAGCTGTAAAAGTCATCTAAATAATTCCACATTAAAGGGATCTGTAACTAATGAAGAGGTTGCTGCTAGCAAACAACTTTATATTTCATTGTTTCATCAACAAATAAAGTGCCTGTTGCCCTTGAAGAACTGCCATATGTCACATTAAAAAAATAATAAGCTAGTAATATTGCAAGAGGGAATGGATGGCAAACCAAAAACAGGTTCATAGTTACTAGGTAACTCCACCAACAGGGGGCATTCACAGGACTGCAGCATCCATTCATTTAAAGAACAACACAGTATAGTATTTGCAATCCATCAGCATACTATAGGAGTAGAACCAACAGCCTTCTGCATACTACCTGTTGTGCTACTAGCAATGCAAGCAGGTTAGGTATAAGCAGCACTACACTTCTCTTCCCCTGAAGCTCTCAGCTTTTTGTAAAATTCACTTGACACTCAACTAAATGTCTGAACTTTGCAGCACAAGAAATCTGGAAAAAGCCACAATTTATGGGGGGGGGGTTCAAAGGTGCAAAACCAGGGGCACATTTTAAACACTGCTTGCATAATCTTAGAAAGTTGCTAGAATAAAGTGTTTTGTGTTACCATGTGTTTCCTGAAAGATAGGAAGACTGAAACTTAAAGGGCTATCATTATTTAGTGAATTCAGTTCTCACTGATTTGCCAGAATACCACAAATTTTAAGAGGAATAGAGCAAAAATATGAACCAAATATATCCTTGAATCACAAATGGTGGTATGGGTAGAGAATTCAGGCTCTTGTTACATGTACATAAGATACAGAGTTTGAGCCTGATTAACACTAACTACCAGGCATACCTAACTGGGGCATTTTACACACACACACACACACACACACACACACACACACACACACACACACACACACACACACACACACACACACACACACACACACGTACATCGAAATTCACACACACAACCCCCATAAGAACAGCAAAATGCACACACAACCCCCCATAATAACAGCAAAATGCACACACACAACCCCCATAAAACAGCAAAATGCACAGACAAACCCCCCCTCCCCTAACAACAGCAAAATGCACACACACAGCCCCCCATAAGAACAGCAAAATGCACACACACAACCTCCCCATAAGATCAGCAAAACACATACACAACCCCCATAAGAACAGCAAAATCAAATTAATTTACTCTGGCATGGCAGCAATAAGAAAACAGGAACCAACAAAAACACTCAGACAGCAAATATGATCGGGCAGCATATGTGAGCAGAAAACTCTCCTTACCTGGAAGACAGCGAAATGCACACACACACAACCCCCCCCCCATAAGAACAACAAAATGCACACACACAACCCCCCCCCATAAGAACAGCAAAATGCACACACACAACCCCCCATAAGAACAGCAAAATGCACACACACACAACGCCTCCATAAGAACAGCAAAATGCACACAACAACCCCCCCATAAGAACAGCAAAACACACATCCAAAATCCCGCATAAGAACAGCAAAATGTGCACACACACACAACCCCCCAATCAGAACAACAAAAGACACACACAAACACAATCCCCCATAAGAACAGCAAAACACACACATACACACACAAAACCTCCCATAAGAACAGCAAAACACGGATTAATTAACTCTGGCATGGCAGCAATAAGAAAACAGGAACCAGCACTTAGGCAATAAATGTGATCGGGCAGCATATGTGAGTAGCTGTACCTGTATTTAAAATTGTCCAAGTGGACTGGAATGCATGCACACCATTCTAAAGAAGAATGACACATGGGTCTCCTTTAAAGAAGATGCTGCCACCATGGAGTTTTTTTTTTTTTTTTTGACCACCCCAGCCATAGGGGTCCTAAGTAATTTCCTATGTCACTTTGTGCTGGAACAGGCTAGACATTAATTTTTCTAGAGACAAGATAGTCTTGCAGCTGTAGAAATCGGGAGGGGGGCGCTACCCCCTCACCCTATGCTTCCAGCACCCATAGCACCGATCATAGTAAAAATGCAAACCAAGTATGTACCAGTGTTCCAATCACTGTCACTGAATGTGATCTGTTTATGTATGTAGCAGTGTTCCAGTCACTGTCACTGAATGTGATCTGTTTATGCATGTACAAATGTTCCAGTCACTGTTATTGAATTTGATCTGCTTATGCATGTATCAGTGTTCCAGTCTATGTCACTGAATGTGATCTGTTTATGTATGTGCCAGTGTTCCAATCACTGTCTCTGAACAGGATCTGTTTATGTATGTTCCAGTGTTCCAGTCACTGTCACTGAAAGGGATTTGTTTATGTATGTACCAGTATTCCAGTCACTGAATGGGCTTTGTTTATGTATGTACTAGTGTTCCAGTCACTGTCACTGAATGTGATCTGTTTATGTATGTATGTAAAAAAAAAAAGATAATTTCACTCTGGAATTGAATTAATGTCTTTATGTCTAGATTTTATAATCTACTACTAAATGATTTTTAAACTATCATGATTTTTTTGTTACTATTGAGCTTACATCTCTGTAATGCATTCTCTTAAAATACTTGTATGACATGCCAATGGAGCTTTTCTCCCCAGGCCTCCTCTAAAAATGGATGTGTCCAGTCAGACTTTCCCGCTTAACAAATGTAAAATAAAATGAAATAAAATAAATGTACCACTGTTCCAGTCACTGTCACTTAATGTGAACCATTTATGTATATAGCAGTGTTCCAATCACTGTCGCTGAATGTGATCTGTTTATGTATGTACCAGTGTTCCAGTCACTTTCAATGAGTGTGATCTGTTTATGTATGTACCAGTGTTCCAGTCACTGTCACTGAATGTGATCTGTTTATGTATGTACCAGTGTTCCAGTCACTGTCACTGAATGGGATCTGTTTATGTATGTACCAGTGTTCCAGTCACTGTCACTGAATGGGATTTGTTTATGTATGTACCAGTGTTCCAGTCACTGTCACTGAATGGGATTTGTTTATGTATGTACAAGTGTTCCAATCACTGTCACTGAATAGGATCTGTTTATGTACGTACCAGTGTTCCAGTCACTGTCACTGAATGGGGTCTGTTTATGTATATAGCAGTGTTCCAATCACTGTCACTGAATGGGATCTGTTTATGTATGTACCAGTGTTCCAATCACTGTCACTGAATGGGATCTGTTTATGTATATACCAGTGTTTCAGTCACTGTCACTGAATGTGACCTGTTTATGAATGTAGCAGTGTTCCAGTCACTGTCACTGAATGTGATCTGTTTATGTATATAGCAGTGTTCCAATCACTGTCACTGAATGTGATCTGTTTATGTATGTACCAGAGTTCCAGTTACTGTCACTGAATAGGATCTGTTTATGCATGTACCAGTTTTCCAGTCCTTGTCACTGAATGGGATTTGTTTATGCACGTACCAGTGTTCCAGTCACTGTCACTGAATGGGATCTGTTTATGTATGTACCAGTGTTCCAGTCACTGTCACTGAATGGGATCTGTTTATGTATGTACCAGTGTTCCAGTCACTATCACTGAATGTGACCTGTTTATGTATGTAGCAGAGTTCCAGTTACTGTCACTGAATAGGATCTGTTTATGTATGTACCAGTGTTCCACTCCCTGTCACTGAATGGGATTTGTTTATGTATGTACCAGTGTTCCAGTCACTGTCACTGAATGGGATCTGTTTATGTATGTACCTGTGTTCCAGTCACTGTCACTGAATGGGATCTGTTTATGTATATACCAGTGTTCCAGTCACTGTCACTGAATGTGACCTGTTTATGTATGTTGCAGTGTTCCAGTCCCTGTCACTGAATGTGATCTGTTTATGTATATCGTAGTGTTCCAATCACTGTCACTGAATGTGATCTGTTTATGTATGTACCAGTGTTCCAGTCACTGTCACTGAATGTGATCTGTTTATGTATTTACCAGTGTTCCAGTTACTGTCACTGAATGGGATCTGTTTATGTTTGTACCAGTGTTCCAGTCACTGTCACTGACTGGGATCTGTTTATGTATGTAGTAGTGTTCCAGTCACTGTCACTGAATGTGATCTGTTTATGTATGTACCAGTGTTTCAATCACTGTCACTGAATGTGATCTGTTTATGTATGTAGTAGTGTTCCAGTCACTGTCACTGAATGTGATCTGTTTATGTATGTACCAGTGTTCCAGTTACTGTCACTGAATGGGATCTGTTTATGTATGTACCAGTGTTCCAGTCACTGTCATTGAATGGGATCTGTTTATGTATATACCAGTGTTCCAGTCACTGTCACTGAATGTGACCTTTTTATGTATGTAGCAGTATTCCAGTCACTGTCACTGAATGTGATCTGTTTATGTATATAGCAGTGTCCCAGTCACTGTCACTGAATGTGATCTGTTTATGTATGTACCAGTGTTCCTGTCACTGTCACTGAATGTGATCTGTTTATGTATGTACCAGTGTTCCAATTACTGTCACTCAATGTGATCTGTTTATGTATGTACCAGTGTTCCAGTCACTGTCACTGAATGTGATCTGTTTATGTATGTACCAGTGTTCCAGTCACTGTCACTGAATGGGAACTGTTTATGTATGTAGTAGTGTTCCAGTCACTGTCACTGAATGTGATTTGTTTATGTATAGTCCAGTGTTCCAGTCACTGTCACTGAATGTGATCTGTTTATGTGCTTTTTATTGCCTTCATTGTATCTTACATGGCTTTTTATATGGAAAATTGAAAAGTACATATTACTTGTTACTTGCATGCATGACATAGTTCTGATGAAGCTCTGACAAGGGTGAAAGCGCTCATCTGTTGTTTTTACTTAATAAACTGTGAGTTAAACAAGCAATACTAGCTTGCATCTTGTTTTCCTGTTTTTAATAAGAATGCAAGGTGATCTTTAACATGGATCTTACATTAGTATTTATGACTATTTTAGCACATCATATGCTGATATAATTCTTGTACAATTAGTGTTCCCTTTTTTTTGGTTTGTTCTTCCTTAAGAAAAGTGTTAACTACCTTTAAGGCTGGGAAACGACATTCCATTGGTACTAGGTTTTGTTGTGTGTGTGTGTGTGTGTGTGTGTGTGTGTGTATGTGTGTGTGTGTGTGTGTGTGTGTGTGTGTGTGTGTGTGTGTGTGTGTGTGTGTGTGTGTGTGTGTGTGTGTGTGTATATATATCTATATATATATATATATATACATATATATACATATGTAAGCAGAAATCTTTGTATTGAGGCACAATAGTTTTCTAGCCTTAGGGGGATAAGGCATCTCCCTCCCATAGGGAAATGCAATAGAATACCTGGAAAACTTCTAGTTCTGACAACAAAGCTGCTGGCTAAGAATCCTTAAAAAAACCACAAAAAAGAGCTATGCATTACTGTGGACTAGCTCATTTGAGACTTCAGAATAATCAAGCATTTATAACTTGTTTAGAAATCAAAGCTTCTTTATTGAAAAACAAACAGGTGAGTGTTTTTACAATAAAAAGAGTCACATCAGATCTAAATCCAGTTTACATGACATGCAGTATTTATCTGCTTTGAGAAAGAGATCTTTGTCAATTCATTCGAACTGGCTTCATAAATTCATGCCACAGGCTGTTCATCATAGCTCTCAACTTTCCATCTCCAAAATGAGGAACACTCACCTTCATAATGTGGAACAAATGGGCAAAATGTGGAACACATACTAATGGCATGCTAACAACTTCAACTAGGAAGGTCATAGGATGCTTAAAATATGCTGGTTTTACTTATAAAGAAGATCCTTTAATGAATTAATATGATTAATTTCTATTTACCATGGATTTCACTTAAAAAACTTCCTAACACTGAATGTGTGACAGACTCTTTCAATGTGGAACTTTGAGGAACTTCGAGGAACATGACCTTTTTAAGACCCCAAATGAGGTACATTCCTCGTAATGAGGAACACTTGAGAGGTATGCTGTTCATCCAAGCTACAGTGGGATCAGTCTCATCTTTTACATCTGTTCTGCAGAGCTACTCCTACTGGTAGCTAACAGGTTATAACTTATGAGCTATATTCTTATTCTATATGGCTAGTGCCTGATGCTTGTTGCTCCATCTAAACATGGCAAATAGGTTCATAGGTAGGTACTAGGCTATTGGCCCTGGGGCCTATACAAGCCCAGCCAAAAAGGTACTCTGGCATTTGCCACCCAAGAAAATTATTTTCCTATGCCACTGTCGAGCAGAGCTACAGAGGTGATACCCAGAGTGAATTTCCTATTTCCCATCCAATCATCAAGATTTTTCTTGAAGAGTTCTAATGAGGAGCTTTGTTTGATATAAATGGGCAGTTTATTCCAGAGTATGGGAAGTCTCTGGGACAGGAATCTATCCCTCCGGTATGTTGTGTTTAATGCGGTGACAAGGTTTAGGTCTCTAGAGTGTGTAGTTCGGAGGGATTGGAGCATGTCCAACAGCTCTGGGTTTGACATAGCTTTGTATGTTAGGCAGAGATCACCTCTGAGTAGGCGATATGTGATGGAGTAAAGCTGGAGTTTTTTTAGACGATCTGCGTAGGGCATCTGTTTGTGGCCGGTAATCTTCTTTGTGAGGTATTTCTGTGGCCTTTCCAGTTTTTTAGATGTCTTGTGAGGTACATACCAAAAGGGGCATTGTACTCTATAATGGGTCTAATGAGTGATGAGTAGAGGGGAACAATGACCTTTTTTTTTCTGGATGAGAAACCTTTTGTGATGAGGTGTGCCACGTAGAAGGATTTCCTGACTACTGTTGCAATGTGATTATCAAAGGAGAGACTACTATCCACCTGTGTCCCAAGGTCTCTTATCACACTTTCAGTGTTACGTATACTACCGCCTATGTTGTAGTTCATGGGTACAGAGTTTTTACCAAAGGGGATGACAATGCACTTTTTGGCATTGAGCTTGAGGCCATGGCTTTGACACCAGGCATCTGTCTCAGTGAGGCCCTTTTGTAGAGGTAGGATGTCCACATCATTAGAAGTGTCGATTATGGTTCCTAGTTTGCAGTCATCTGCGAACTTTGTTAGCCAAAGACCTTCTGTGTTAGCCTGTACTTCAGAGAAGTAGATACCAAACAGGAGAGGACCCAGGACTGAACCCTGTGGTACTCCACTTGTCACTGGTCTGAAGTCGGATTTGGAGTCTGCTTCTTTCACAGTGTGGGTTTTGTCAGTAAGCCAGTTGGCAACCCATCTTGTGACATAGGAATTTATACCTAGTTTAGTGAGTTTATCTATAATTCCAGAGTGGGGGATGGTGTCAAAAGCCTTGGCAAGATCTAGATAGGCTGTGTGAACCACCTTACCCTTGTCTACAGCTTTGATGACTGCTTCAAAGAAGTCTATCAGGTTTAGGAGACATGATCTGCCTTTTATAAACCCGAACTGGGTGAGATCCAGAGTTTGGAGATTACCAATATCTTTAATTATAAGTTCCATGATGATACGTTCCATGGTCTTGCAGACCAGGCTCGTCAGGCTAATGGGGCGGTAGTTCCCAGGGTCCGTGGTGACTCCCCCCTTGTGGAGTGGGATAACCGTTGCTGTGCGCCATTCAGCAGGCACAAAGCCTGAGGTGAGGCTATGATTGAACATGGTACTTAGGTGGGGTGCCAGTTCATTCTGTAGTTTGTGTAGAACGCAGCCTGGAATGTTGTCCGGTCCCATGGATGCTGTGTTCTTGGCTTTGGAGAGTGTGGTTTTTACCTGTGAAGCCATGATTACAGGAACTTTGCATCCTTCTGGTATAGAGATGGGCTCTTTAGGGGGTGAGAGAGGGGTAAAGTTAGCACTGAACCTATCTGCCAGGATGTTGGCAATATCAGTTGGGTCTGTATGTTTAGTGCCATTGTGCTGTAACTCAAAGCAGATATGAGTGTTGCCCTTGAGATACTTGACATAGCTATAGAATGCTTTGTGGTTGTCTTTAGAATCAGTGGCAATTTTGTTTTCATAACTAGCTTTGGAGGATTTTATCAGGGATCGCAGCTTCTTACTGAGGCTGACCAGGGAGCTGTTCCACTTGTGGGATTTTACTCTCTTTTGCAAGAGTTTCTTCCTTCTGTTGTACAGTTTGCTTATGGCAGGGGACCACCAGATTGGCTTCCTTTTTTTGGAGGATAGCGTCTTCGTTCTGTTTGGGATAGCACAATCCATGCACTCATGTAAGTGCTTATAAAGTGCAGTTGTCTAGGATTCAGTAGTCGTAACTGTATTGTCCATCTGCATGGGTGTCATGAAGTTCACCACTTCTGTCTTAAGAAGCATGAAGTTGGCTTTGGAGAAATTTTTTACCATGGTTTCTTTAATGGGGGGGGGGGGTGGAGGCAGGATGTGGATATCTAGGGTAATTAGCTTATCGTCGGAGCGGACCAATGAGGCGTTGACTTCAGGTGTGGAACACCGGTCACTCATATTGGTAATGACTAGATCCAGGATATTGTTGCTCCTGGTGGGGGTGTGGATAAGTTGATCCAGGGCATTGGAGTTTATGAATTCCAGAAAGCATTGAGCAAAGGAGTTGGTACATGAGTAGTTTTCCCAGTTAATGGTGGGGTTGAAATCGCCCATTATTAGGGTGTTTGGTTGAACCCTAATATTTTCCAGTACATCAAGAAAAGAGGAGTGGGAATCCTGGATGGTGGGTGATCTGTAGCAAGCTACAATTTGGATTGCAGTTTTGCCCAGAGTTAGTTGCACTTGGATAATCTTGGCTGCATTATGCTGAGCAACTAACCTGGAGGTGTGGATATCCTTAATGAATATGAACACACCTCCGCCTTTGGTGTTCCGGTCCAGGTTACATGGGCGAAAAGTGTGGTATGATTTATAGCCTGGTAGTGCATGGGGTGTTCTCTGGAGCCTTGAACCAGGTCTCAGTCACTGCACAGATATCGATGTTCTCCATTTTAAGGAGTGCCTTGAGTGAGTGTATTTTGAGATTTAGACTTCTAGCATTGAGTAGCATCACCCTAAGTTTTTGCTTGCCTGTTCCTGTTACAGAGGTGAATTTGTCATTTGAACCTTGCATAAAAAATGCACTATAGGGGTGACAAGAACCTTAGCCAGTATCTGGAATCCCAGGGGTGACAGGTGCAGGCCATCTCTGGCAAAGCATTGTGGTCTGTCGACCATGTCATCCCAGGCAGACAGATACTGGATCCCTTTAGAATGGCACCAGAAGCTTAGCCATTTGTTGAAGTCAATCATTTTGTCCTTGTACTGCGGTATCAGTCTGGGTGATGGCAGAATGCTACTCAGGGCTAGGGTCATACTCTAGCAATGATATGCCTCTACTTATCACATCACAGATGCAATGATGTACTAACAGTTATACATAGTCAGGGACAAGATTTATATAAAGTGTTTGTATCAATTCAAATATATCCAAGAATATAACAGCTGGCCAGCTTCCAAAGCTGCAAGGTACCTTCCACACACCCAAACGGTCAAGTAGCTCAAGTTTTGAGCTGATTAAAAGATAAGTTTGGGCAAAAAGCCAAGCCCTTCAGATCCTTCCTGGCAGAAAAGACAGAGAGGCTGACCCCTGAAAGAATAAGACTAGGAATAAAAAAAATACACACCCTGGCATAAAAACGCTGCAAAAATACAAGGGGGGTGGAGAGAGGGAGTGGCTACTGCAGCAGTGATTGTTCATACATCTGCTGTTTTGGTAAGTTCAGCTTATACGACTGTACTATGTTCTATATATTGATCACTGCTGTAGGAGCCTTAGATATATGGGTATATTGCCAGAACTAACTATATTTGGGAAGTGATAGGAGAAGGGTCCAGAAACCCCTGGAGAATGGTCTTTTGTACTATACCCGAGTCAGAGATTGTGTCAAAAGGTGTGGCCAGGTCAAGGTAATGTGGTGTGTGAACAGTTTTACCTTAATCTATTGCTTTGGTGACGAGTAAAGCATAAAATTTGCTTTTGACCCTTTCAAACTCTTTCTCTTGATTCTTGCCCTAGCAAACCATGATGTACAGAGGACCAAGTAGCAGCTTCTAAAATACTTCTAGAATCCAACCCTTTCCAAAAGGCCATAGAAGAAGCCTAGGTCTTTGTAAAGCTGGCCTTCAATGAACTGTTACATCTCAACACAAGGTTTGCCAGCAATAAGCAAACATTCAGATAACATTCTGCTTCACTTTTCATTTCTAAGTCATCAGTAAATCAACCATAGCCTCTTGTTCCAGAGCTTCACCCACCAAAGCTGTTTCCATGGGTCCTGTTCTAAATATTATATGTACAGAATGAGTTCCAGACAAAACTTTAGCCGCATTCATTTATGCAGTTACGCACTAGCCATGCATATTATATATGTTCCCTTCATACAACACACTTCCTCTCAAGTCAGACCACTTCTTTATCTCCCCAAATATTTGCAGACCACGGAAGTTTCCCCTAGTGTTATGTTGTATTAAACGAAGTCATTGCAAAGTTGAAATCCGTTCACATTGGATTCTATCAGATCACAATGGTGCAGTTAATTGTTATTACCTGTAACACAATGCATGACAGTGAGATACCTAGAAATAAGGGCACCTAAAAGAAAATATTTTCTCAGTCATAAGCACCATTCACTCATGACCACATCATGATGACAACAGTAATAATTTCCAGATGGCTCAGATGAAAATGGATTGTATGTAAATGTTTTACCAGATGTTAGGACAGTCTCAGGTTATTGTTTTTGTGATAGATCAGTTTGAGCCATGCCTCATGTTTAAGCATATATAAAAGCATAGTTCAGTTACAAATATATTTGTAAAAACAAATATTTAAAAAAAGGCCAGTTCATATCACCACAGAAAATGTAAAGCTTTTTATCAATGGAGAAAGCATTTAACTTTTATGCAGAAAACTTAATTATGTAGACTAGAGCATTTACAAGTAAAAAAAACTTTACTAGTCAGACTGATGAAATTTTGCATATTTTCTGGGAGCATTTTTTTTCTTTTAGACGTGCTATGTCTGTGGGTTTGGTAAATAAATGACTTACAAGTATAATGCTTTTACTTACTAACTCATTTGATAAACTGATAAATGGCCTAATCCAACTGGAATTCAACCAAAACTGGCCTGATGGTCAATCCACTTACCAGGCTAACAAATGAATAAACAAAAAAATTAACTTTGTCAACCATGAATAAGCATAGAAACTAAAATGACTTAGTCTGTATAGAAATCAGATGGAAATGTAACTGAGTAATGCAGGTAAAAAATAAATGAGCAGTCATACAGAAGGCTTTATATATTCATTTGATGAGAGGAAGAAAGAAAGATAAGAGAATATGTAACTTGAAAAACTCAAAAGACACACGCAACTGAACTAAGTAAAAAAATGCCAAGAAAATGACATGAAACGGGAATGTAGCCAGAAACCACAAAACTTTTACGCGTTTCGTTCACATTTAATAAAGCATGAACTTCTTCAGAAAAGTTTTCACAATGTAGCTACCATTTAAATGCTAATTGAATTGAATCACATGACAATAACTAACCAATGTTTAAAAAAACTTAATTAGTATCATAAAATTGTTCACTGCATAAAAATGCTAATGTGAAATTTATACAACTGTTTTTAAAATATTGAATTACAATTGAATTACAATTTGTGAAAAAACATTGAATATTATATTCTATTTACTTGTAAAAAACATTTGATGTTAATAACATCATTTGACCCAGGTGGCTCATCTGCATTTAGCAAAATCTGCCATAAAGCTTCCTTACATTCTAAATAAACTTTATAGTTTCCAGAAAATAAGTCATCTTTTACTCTTTCCAAAACAGAAAATCTGAACTTTTTAAATTCTGTACAGGACAAAGCATGCCTTGCAAGAGCATTAGACATGTCTTTTTTCTTTATAGCTAAATTGTGTTCATAAATGCGCCTATATAAAGCCCTGATGGTTTTACCTATATAAAAATGTTCGCATGAATCACATGCAGCTAAATACACCACATTGTGTGTCTTACAAGTGTAATACCCCTTACTGTAGATAGTCTCTCTTAAGTGTTTCAAGAAAATTGTGCTGTTCCCTGATACATACCTACACTGTTTACAATTATTACAGGGAAAAGTACCTTGACGACATATTTCATTATTGGTGTACTTGATGGTTTCAACAATAGTTTTTATACTAATTGTTTTTTTATATGTGAATAATGGAACCTTACCAATAACAGAACACAAATCACTATTACCAAGTAGAACCTTCCAGTTGTCAATGATTATGTTCCTAATCCAAGTCATCTCATTCGATATTGGAATGGGAAAAGCTAACTTGTACTCACCACAAGTCCTAACTTTTGTATTCGTTGTGATCCTAGAAGTTAAAGAAAAAAAGTACATACAATCCCCTTTTGAACTCCACTATGTTGGTGTTTGGTAAATTATGTGAACAAGGTTTTAGACATATGAGAAATTGCAGTCACAATATGGTGCAAAATCTGTCCCTTGATGAATGCAAAGCTTTGGATTACGTTGCCAATAAGAGCGAATGGCGCATAATGAAAGCTGACAAGGGAGGTACAATTGTTATAATGAATGCTAGAGACTATAGTGTAGCAATGAAGTCCTTGCTCAGTGATCAGAGCTGTTATAAGACAGTTACTAAAGAATACATTTTGGAATGTTTCAAAAAAGTTGATTTAATTTTATTTGATCTATTTACTCAAGGTAATATTGATAATTCAGTTTACGATTTTTTGATCAATGAATCTCCAAGACCAGCCACGATATTTGGTATTCCTAAACTTCACAAATTTAGTGAGAATATACCATTTAGACCAATTGTCTCAGCCAGTTGTTCTAAAACTGAATTTATCTCAATATGGTTGGACAAGTGGCTTAATCCAATAGTGCAAGAGACTAGGTCATATTTGAGGGATTCATGGCATCTGTTAGAATAGTTGTGTCACTTTATTTTAGGAGAAAGGACATTTTATTTTGCATCTTTAGACGTGGTTTCATTATATACAAGCATTAACCAAACTATTGGAGTTGATTTTCTGAGGGAATACCTCACTAGTCACACAAACATGGAAAACAACTTAGTTAGTACTTTATGTGCTTTAATGGATGTCATCCTAGAAAACATTTTTTTTCAATTTGAGGACACATATTTCCAGCAAATTTCGGGTATTGCAATGGGTTCCAGAGTCGCTCCAAGTTTCGCCAACATAGTTATGGCCATGTGGGAAACTAAGTTCTTGTATTCTCATCCTTTAGCCTACAACATTTTGTTTTACAAAAGATACATAGATGATTTGTTTCTTTTATGGAGTGGAGACAAGGTATCATTCCATGAGTTTGTAGATCATCTAAACAATTCGACACATTTTCTGAAGTTTACAATTGGTCACTTTGGTGAAAGCATCAATTTCCTAGATCTACACCTTAGTGTAAATCGAGAGCAACACAAGTTTGAAAGTGACATCTTCAGAAAGTCTAGTTTTGTCAACCAGTACCTACACCACGATAGTTTACATCCTAATTTTATGAAACGTGGTGTAGTGAAAGGACAGTTTATTCGTCTAAGTAGACTGACAAGTAGAGATGAGATGTTTTTGGAAGAGGCTGATAAACTTCTAGCTTTTTTTATACATAGAGGTTATGACAACACATGGCTTAGACATATATTAAACGAAGTGCACTTGTTAAGATTAGATGTTGCACGTCCTATTTTACATTTGCCTGTTTTAACTTCTAGGATCACAACGAATACAAAAGTTAGGACTTGTGGTGAGTGCAAGTTAGCTTTTCCCATTCCAATATCGAATGAGATGACTTGGATTAGGAACATAATCATTGACAACTGGAAGGTTCTACTTGGTAATAGTGATTTGTGTTCTGTTATTGGTAAGGTTCCATTATTCACATATAAAAAAACAATTAGTATAAAAACTATTGTTGAAACCATCAAGTACACCAATAATGAAGTATGTCGTCAAGGTACTTTTCCCTGTAATAATTGTAAACTGTGTAGGTATGTATCAGGGAACAGCACAATTTTCTTGAAACACTTAAGAAAGACTATCTACAGTAAGGGGTATTACACTTGTAAGACACACAGTGTGGTGTATTTAGCTGCATGTGATTCATGCGAACATTTTTATATAGGTAAAACCATCAGGGCTTTATATAGGCACATTTATGAACACAATTTAGCTATAAAGAAAAAAGACATGTCTAATGCTCTTGCAAGGCATGCTTTGTCCTGTACAGAATTTAAAAAGTTCAGATTTTCTGTTTTGGAAAGAATAAAAGATGACTTATTTTCTGGAAACTATAAAGTTTATTTAGAATGTAAGGAAGCTTTATGGCAGATTTTGCTAAATGCAGATCAGCCACCTGGGTTAAATGATGTTATTAACATCAAATGTTTTTTTACAAGTAAATAGAATATAATATTCGATGTTTTATCACAAATTGTAATTCAATTGTAATTCAATATGTTTAAAAACAGTTGTATAAATTTCACATTAGCATTTTTATGCAGTGAACAATTTTATGATACTAATTAAGTTTTTTTAAACATTGGTTAGTTATAGTCATGTGATTCAATTCAATTAGTATTTAAATGGTAGCTACATTGTGAAAACTTTTCTGAAGAAGTTCATGCTTTATTAAATGTGAACGAAACGCGTAAAAGTTTTGTGGTTTCTGGCTACATTCCCATTTCACGTTGTTTTCTTGGAATTTTTTTACTTAGTTCAGATAAGAGAATATGCATTACTAACGAGAATACCCCTGGAGATAATGACCACACCATTGTTGGGTTTCAGCCATACCTCTTCTCTTAGCATATTAGTGCAAGAAACCTGGACAAAGCCTAAAATAATGGGGTGAAAAGCCCAAAAATGGAGACAGATTTTAAATACTGCTCTTATAAACTTAAAATGATGCCAGAGTAATGAGTTTTGTGCTAGCATACATTATTTGGAGGATATGTCTGAAACTCATATAAACGCCATTATTTAGTGACTTTAGTCCTCAGTAATTTGCCAGAAAACCAAAAATTTTATAAGAAATAGACCAAAAAATGAGGCAAACATCTGGACATTCTGCAAAAATTAGGACACTTGAGCGGTATAGTTTGAGCATCTTTTCTGATCTATAGGCCTACAGTGAGACCAGTAACATCTAATGCAATTGAACACCTTATAGGCCACACAAATGTAACACATAGTTCTAATTTATAATTTAAAATAAAAAAAAATATCACCAGGTGTGTTACAAGCTATACTTATCATAAAAAACATTTTCCCTAATGCCTGTTTGATTAAAACTAAACTGCCACAGAAAATTGCGGAGTAACTTTCTTTGGAGGAATTTTCTAGACAACTCACTGGTTCATCCACAAAAGTTATGTTTGCAATTACATACTCTAATTTATTTCCATTTTTTTTTCTTGTACTACAATTCACCCTAGTAATTTATTTTCATTTAAATATAGTTTAAAAGTTTCATTACACATTTCTCCAGTGTAAAATGAGTACTTTGCAAAAAAATGTCTGCTTTCAAATTAGCAAGCAAGAACATTTATAACTATTACACAAAGAAATAACAGTCATTAATTAGAAATGTTAAATAAGTACATTTTAATTTACATAGAGATGTTGTTCTTCCAGTTATCTGAAGTTTTAAAAAATAACTTCCAATCGTGGGATAAATCACTGGTTATATAGGCATATTTCAAAAAAGTGTCTACTATACATGTGCACACACACACACACACACACACACACACACACACACACACACACACACACACACACACATACACTTGGAGAAATGCAACATCTCTGACAGTAGCAAAGTCAACATTGCTAGCTATGCATGCACAACAATCCCCGAGAATCATTATGAACGCATTTGGCCAGGCAGGTGTTTAGAATTCGCAGCTACACATCATGGCAGCAGTAAGAACATATGGGCAGTTTGTTTTACAACAATCTGCAGCCAGAGTAAAGTACGAGCAGCTGTTATAAACATTGAATATTCATTAGCATCTAGTGTAGGTGCCACAATGCCACAAGAACAGATGGTAATACTAAGACGCTGAATTATTTTTGTGACTCAAGGCAAAAGATATGCAGAAAAATGTCTTACAGATCAAAGGAAAGCTATCGTTGGTGAGGGTTGAATATAGAGGTGGTAGCTGGGCGTGGGCAAAGAAAACAACAGAACTGGACAGAAGACTAGAGAGGGTGCAGGTGAACATAGCACAGATGCATAGCATAATGGGAAGAGGGGTATGATGCCTACACACAGATATCTGTCTGAAATACCTGAAGACAGACAATGTAAAACTCAGACACAATGAGGGGATACAGAAAAGTAAAATGATATACTAACCTATACTGTTCCTTATTTTTTCAGTGTACCTATACTACAATGTGAATGTAATGAAAAACAAAATATCAACTCTGATGGGATTTGAACCTATTACATTGTTCAACGATATTTTCTTAAACACAGCATTAACAATAGATAAAGGAAACAAATATCAAGGGAATGTTACACAAGAAAGGACTGGAAGCAGAAATCAAAAGACAGGCCTTGAGGGAATTGAACCCAGGACTCTCTAGAATGACAGTCTCTTAAACAGAGCTTTTGCAAGTTGAGACACTGCAGTAATCACAGCCCAATAACAAAAAACATGAAACACCAGCACATAAAAAGAATAGAGGCAGAAAAGTAAAATAATATATATATATATATATATATATATATATATGTATATATATATATATATATATATATATATATATATATATATATATATAGATATATATATATATATATATCCATGTGATGATTGAAACACAATACTCTGAATTGACGGTCTACAAAGCAGATCATCAACAAGCTGAGCCAGGGCAGCAGGCAGAATAAAAAGGCAAGCTTTATATTATTTCCTATTTGACAAATGCCACATGAGGGTGCTCAGCTCATTTGTTTAGCTGATGGCAATATCCATGGGGCATGACATAGACTGGACTTCATTTTTGGTATAGAATGAGAAGTGACATTTCTCATTGGATTATATATGGCATTGAGGGTACGGTTCACGATCCATTGGGCAACATATCACTACAAAAAGATAATGTTATAAGCCCTTTTTGGGTTTGTGTGGTGTGTTTATCTATTTTTTGACTAGACAAAAGGTATGAATGGGAATATCAGACAGAGCTGAAAAGGGGAAGCAAGCAGAAGGTAGATCAGAAGGTAAGCAAATAAGTAATGAATGGCATGAAGATGAGGTAGGAGAAATAATCTTTTTTTTTTTGTGGGAAATGCCTTTTTTTGTTTAAGAAGTGAAACTTGGGGAAGGAAAGGACAGTTAGAAGGAGGGTCGAGAACTAGGTTAGGTAACAGGGAAAGACAAACAAGACTAACAGGACATGGTGTAACACAATATTGAAGGAGACAGACAAACAGTGTAAATACAATGGTGAGAGGAGGATTATTAAACCACAAGCAGTTGACATGGACACAAAAGGAAGTGGAAAACCAGTTTGGGGGATAGGCCTGTGTATTCACAGATGCATTCCCCTGCCAGATAAGACAACGCGGTTGATTAATCATTATGCAAGATACTCTCACCACTGAGTTGTGTCAGAAGGTAGATTCAGTGTAGAGATGTAACTCAATGAATCACTGAAGTGTGCTCTGCACGTGGCCAGTGTGGGCATCCAACCTCTTGTTGTTGATGTTCTCTGCAATGCCTGCCTGCTGCTGATTGGTGACAAATTTGTCACCTCCACTCAAACTGCTACTGAAGGGTACCACTGTACCAGCCTCTAGTACATGGCTATCTGATGCAGGTGGTGTGGAGGCAACTGTGGCAACCTGGCACCCAGATGTGCTGGGTGGTTCAACTGGTGGTAGTGGTGGCACTAGTAGCAGTGCTACTGCTGCCACCTGGGAGGGGTAACAGGCCTTGCCTGTGGGCTGGTTGCAGCAAGCTGTGCTGCTGTATATAATTATATAACAAATAGAAAGAAACAAAAGAAAGACAGAAATGCGTATAAAGGAAATGTTATAAAGGAATAAGGCTAAATATGTCAGTGAAGAAGATCCTTCCTCCTTTATATACTACAGGATATGGTAGAATTACGGAACAGCCTAGCAACATGGGAAAATACAACTGTGTAGCAAAATCATTGTCACCTCATATGGCACTTAAATATATTGATAACGTTTTAACTTTCAGTTAGTGGACAGGGCATTCTGTTACACTCAGGGAGTTCAGTGCCTGTCTGCCTGGAGTGATAAGTGAGACCAACCAGAGTGCTTCAGTCTGATGGTTTTTACCTCTGTCCTTTGGGAATACAAGTACTGAACAGGACATGTCCCATTTGTATTGTGTTTTTCAGACTTTTTCACATTCTAAGACAAAAAGAAATGAACAGGAAATGAGGAAAATAACAAGACAAAAAAGGTGAAGGTCGCGTCGTTAAATGACAGAAATCTCAACATGAAATGTGCATCATAGAAACTTTTCTCTTTTCAGTGGATGTTGATATCTTCACTGTTACTGGAGCATGGTATAAAGATACAAGACGCAGGTCACACATCATAGGGCATGCTTTCTTTTATTTCAGCTGTGATAAGGTAGGTAGGTAGTGGTATTGCAGTCCTTGTAAAAGAACAGTTAAAATTCAGAAACAAAGCAAAAGTAATGGGAGAGATACCGATCCAAACTCAGACACATTTGTTTTAAATATTTACTTCAATTCACTTAAAAAAGTTAAAAGAACCACTGGTTATGTGTCAATAGCCATTGTCTGAAGAATGCAAAGTATTACATTCTAATATTTGGCATTACTGACTGGAATGATCAATGATTTATCAGAAAAAAATAAACATTTTACAAATGACGGCAAAAATGTGAGGCAAAATCAGGTATGTTTTGCAGAATCAGGGGTACAAAGATTATGATAACAAGGCATTTTTTTTCAGAGAGAAAAACATACCCACAAATGACTTGCAGAGTTGCACATATTCTCTTGTTTATATTACCTTGCTCCATCTACAACACAGCCTCAGGCACCAGTCACATGATTCAGTCTCAGCAGATGGTAAAATGGTTGTTTTAAAAGTCAGACCTTCTCATGGCTCTCAGCTTGCCATCTCCAAAATCAGGAGCACTGCCTCTGATAATGTGGAACAAATGGGCAAAATGTCAAGCACTAACAGTTTACTAAGAACTTCAGCAAGGAAACTCATAGGATGGTTAAAATGCTATATTTTTACTTATGGAATTATTCTTTCAATAAAATAATATGATTCAGTTCTATTTGCCATGGATATCAGTTTAAAAAAATGCTAACACTGAATGTGTCATAAACCCTTTCAATGTGGAACTTTGAGAAACATGACATTTTTTCAACCCCAGTTGAGGAACATTTCTTGTAATGAGGTACCCTTGAGAGTTATGGACCTACTGAGTTTTTCTTTTATTTGTAAAGCAGAACCTCGTACATGTGTGGAAGCCTAACCTGCACTACTGCAAATACTCTGGGTTCTGAGGACAAGAGGGACAGAATAAATGTTTTTTTTTTTTTTTTTTTTTATGCAGGACAAATATATAAGATAACTAAAAACATAATTTAAAACTAATAAAAAGTGGAGGGCTGCAGTCCAGCATGTAAGCACCATGAGCTGTTCCCACTCATTTGTAAAGGAATATGAGCCCCCCCCCAATAGTCTGGGACCATAAGCAAGTGCCTAGAGAGCCCTTTTGTGTTACATCGGGCTTTGAGAAATGAAAGGAATAGTAGATAAAACAGTGACACAAGGATAGAAAGACATAGAGGCAACCAACTGACTCTTTAATGTTGTACAGCAGTATTCAAGGAAAAAGGGAAGTAATCAGGAATTCTGGAATCTACTATGAAAAATGTAAAGCAGGAGTCTCCAACTCATATCACACAGGCACAAAATACAACATTATCCCTCTGGCAGAGAACCATAGCTGCCCATACATGAGGGGGCAAAGCGTAACTTGTTCCTACTCTCAGAGGGTGTTGAAAAATCTTACCATATTATGATAAAGGAATAAATTAATGTTAAAAACGTAGCTATTTGTCATGTACAGCCTTTGGATTTGCTTTGTATATTTAATGTTTATGTGCGTTTTTTCTAGCTAAGCACCAAATTTACTGTTAATAAATCTGATATTTATCACAAACTTTTCACTCATTGTCTGTACACTATTGCTATTCTTGCTTTTAGCTTAGTTAAAATATTATGATACACAAAAGGCCACTATATATTTCCCTTGAATATCTATCTATATCTATATATCTATATATAGCCATATATATATATATATCTATATATATATATATATATATATATATATATATATATATATATATATATCGAAAAGACCCAAAGGCGAAGAAGCAAATAGACTGAACCAAATGAGTCCAAATAAAAATATGTTGCTGTAGGCCACTTGAATAAAACAATGTCTAAAACACAACTAGTTCACACAGCAAATCGGTTCATACAGCAAATCGGAAGCCAAGAGGTAAAGCACAAACCCTTCAGTTGACTCCCATCAACTTGTACGTCGAAGCAAAAGTCAGAAAATATAACATAAACCCTTCGGTTGACTCACAACAGCTTAGACATGCACAAATAAACTCCAAATCGAAAAAGCAAAGCTGTATGCAGTACACAAACCCTTCGGTTCAAAATCCAACTTTCATTGATGCAAAGACGCTTGTAATAACTCCAGGACCAATATAAAAGAATAGAAGAACCTTTAATGATAAGCGCTTTCGAGGTTAACAATACCGCTTCATCAGATAAATTAAAAACAAGATCTGAGCATTTAAGTACTCACCAACTGAATCTTAACAACAAACCATTGGCTCAATAAATTTAAAACCATCCTATAGTTCACTAGTAACTATGAAATCAAGTCCCAGTATGTGGAAGTGACGAAGTCTACAGGAAGTATACCTGGACTCTAAACTCCCTCTAGTGAGCTTAAGGCTAAACTGCATGGCCCCAAAATTACAACAAAGTTGATGACACTTACACTATAGCGATGGTAACCATACCGTTCAACATATAATGTAATAAGCATTGTTTCAGGTGCTTAAAATTACCTTAGAATAAACCAACATGTAAGTATACACATTAAAACATAAAAACATAAAAATACGAGAAAGGAGCTACTTTTTCTCGTAACAAGGCATGACCATGTTAAGGCATACCAATATAAAAAGTATTATCCAAATATACTAAAATAATAACACTACCGTCGCTATAGTGTATGTGTCATCAACTTTGTTGTAATTTTGGGGCCATGCAGTTTAGCCTTAAGCTCACTAGAGGGAGTTTAGAGTCCAGGTATACTTCCTGTAGACTTCGTCACTTCCACATACTGGGACTTGATTTCATAGTTACTAGTGAACTATAGGATGGTTTTAAATTTATTGAGCCAATGGTTTGTTGTTAAGATTCAGTTGGTGAGTACTTAAATGCTCAGATCTTGTTTTTAATTTATCTGATGAAGCGGTATTGTTAACCGCGAAAGTGCTTATCATTAAAGGTTCTTCTATTCTTTTATATTGGTCCTGGAGTTATTACAAGCGTCTTTGCATCGATGAAAGTTGGATTTTGAACCGAAGGGTTTGTGTACTGCATACAGCTTTGCTTTTTCGATTTGGAGTTTATTTGTGCATGTCTAAGCTGTTGTGAGTCAACCGAAGGGTTTATGTTATATTTTCTGACTTTTGCTTCGACGTACAAGTTGATGGGAGTCAACTGAAGGGTTTGTGCTTTACCTCTTGGCTTCTGATTTGCTGTATGAACCGATTTGCTGTGTGAACTAGTTGTGTTTTAGACATTGTTTTATTCAAGTGGCCTACAGCAACATATTTTTATTTGGACTCATTTGGTTCAGTCTATTTGCTTCTTCGCCTTTGGGTCTTTTCGATATATATTTTTTGGGTCTTTTCGTTTTCTGATTATATATATATATATATATATATATATATATATATATATATATAGATATGCATAAATGCGTGCGTGTGTGTGAAATCCTTCTTTTTTCATTTTTATTGGGTTCCCTCTCTACTTTCTGACTGACCAGTCACTGCTCTTTCTCTGCTTTCTGACTGACCAGTCACTGCTCTTTCTCTGTGTTCTGACTGACCGGTCACTGCTCTTTCTCTGCTTTCTGACTGACCAGTCACTGCTCTTTCTCTGCTTTCTGACTGACCAGTCACTGCTCTTTCTCTGCTTTCTGACTGACCAGTCACTGCTCTTTCTCTGCTTTCTGACTGACCACTCACTACTCTTTCTCTGCTTTCTGACTGACCAGTCACTGCTCTTTCTCTGCTTTCTGACTGACCAGTCACTGCTCTTTCTCTGCTTTCTGACTGACCAGTCACTGCTCTTTCTAAACTTTCTGACTGACCAGTCACTGCTCTTTCTCTGCTTTCTGACTGACCACTCACTACTCTTTCTCTGCTTTCTGACTGACCAGTCACTGCTCTTTCTCTGCTTTCTGACTGACCAGTCACTGTTCTTTTTCTCCTTATCTTTAAACTTCTTCAGTATCACTTTATTTCAATGCAGTCATAGAATGCAGAGCCAGCACCCTTCCTATATCATGTCTACATTCTGGACACAAGATTTTATCATCACCGCTGTCAGAGCAGGCATCAGGGCAAGCAGTGCAGCTACTGCAACTGATGTGCTTCCTGCGAATAAGTTACCCACTTATGAGCAGCATCGGGAACATCTCACAAGGGCCATAAATTATATGGTCAAAGGCTGCAGTGGCTGTGAGGCTAGTAACTTGAGCCCACTGATGTAAAGCTTATAATAATATATAACAATAATAATAATAATAATAATTATATTATAATAATTATTCTTATTTAATGCTATTAGTAGCCAAACTAGAAGTAGAATGCAAGTTGTGGCATCAAACATTAATGCCCAAAGAAATGGTCTTAGTTTTAGTGTAATGCAGAATTTACTACTTCTGAGCAAACTAAGAAGAACTGACAGGGTTATTCCTACAAGAAGAAACGTACTCAAATCTCAAAAGAATAGGCCATCCTGCTCTGGTGCAGCAGAGGGATAAAGCCCTGACTATATCCCACTCCACAGGGATTTAATTAGCAGTTTATGTCACTGACAGAGTCCAAAAAACACACAAAAGAAAAAATAAAAACTAAATATAAAAACAAAAAGCAAAGGCTGACCCAAAGGACAAGACCGCAGCCAGTAAACCTATAGACATCCAGGACTTAATGAAGCAGTTTGTATAGCCCCCATGTTAAAACTAAAAACTTTTGAGAGATGAAAAGAATTTAAAAGTTTTTATTTTTTTACTTTTTTATTTTTAAATTTATGAATAGCTTATATGTATTTAGATAGGAACATATTATTAAAGTATTTAGACAATATACACAGCCTATATGAATATTTGTATGCTTATGGTGCCGATGTTTGCATTCTTTATTGTTGTTTGCAATTTTTAAACATAAATTGTTTATGTACGTATATAGTATGAGGATATGTCTTTAAATTTTTCATCAGAGGCTAGCGATCACATGACTTGCCTCTTTTTGATACTTAACATGCATTCTCTGTTTAAAATTCATCAACAGCATTTCCTTAGGGGAGGTGTAGTTCAAATAAGGAAGTTGCCCTTCAACATTAATAAGTGTGGGAGGTAGGGCAGGGAATGGATACGCATATAACAACTTCCCCCAGGAACAGAAGCACAGAAGACCAAGCTGCCAGGATGCCCTTAGGATCTGTAACCAGCCTCAGCAATATTGGAATAAGTCAGGGGGTTACAGACAAGCTCGTATATCTAGTATGGGCATGGGGCACTGGAGATTAGGATGATGTAATGATGCCCCAAGGGGAACCAATAAAATTGAAAAAAAAATACAGCAGGCTATTCAAGAAGCATAAAGTGTTATAAGCCTATAGGTTCATAGGTGTTTCCTAGGCTGATGGCCACAAAGGCCCCTTTATGCCTAGCCATGCATCTCAAATCTCTGGCAAGTTCTGATACCCTTAATAAGTGTAAGCAGGGATTTGGGAGATGAAACATTTACATGCAGGGGCCTGGGAGATGAACCATTTACAGGTTGCCTGTGTCCATTAAAGACATAGGTGCCAAACCAGGGATGAATATATTGAGTCCAGGATAGTTAAAGATAACATAGATAATAAAATGACTGAAGCAGGGAGGTCTGAATACTAATCCTTTCTGGATATCATTATAACTCATACTCTCCAAGTTAATCCTGAAGATCTGCTGGATAATTTGGCAAATTTTGCTAGACAGATGTGTACTTTGCTGAAAGACACAGCTGAATATGTGGGGGGGGGGGGGTCTGTAAGCCACTAGGATCCAAATAGCCATGGGGTTTTAAATGCCCTGTGGTACATTTATAGCTTTTATGTATTTTTTATAGTAAAACATACAGGTTTTACTTGTTCAGACAGCCAAGCATACATTTTTCTGATGGCCTGCCATTACAGCTATAAGCTCATCCAGTGTGTTGTATAAGATTCATCATCCAGGTAATTTGCACTGAAACTTTTTGTTATAATATCAGTGAACAAAATATGAGACAGTGACATTTATAATTTGGATCAAATTCATGTTACAATAAAATTAGAAATTGATAAACTGCAACATCTGTAAAATATTCAATTTAAAATAAGTACCGATATCAATGACACATGTAAAAACTATGAAAACATAAAGTGGTGTTATAACTTCAGCAACAAAGAGGCATAGTATGCATTTCTATGAAAGTATTGTGTTGTCTTTTTTTTTATTTTTATCTATTTATAACTTTGGCATAAAAATTATAATAAAACGTTTTAAGAAAAATTCAAGATGCATTTACATCTTTGTTTTTAAAGTCAGAAGCACAATCTAAGGAGGTTTTATATTAAATTATCATTGTAATATTCTGAGAAATGTCATGAAATTAGAACCATAATGGAAATGCTGACAGATATATACAGGGAACAAAAATAGTCAGCAGTTCAGGGACAAACCTCCTGAAAGTGGTCAGTAGTAAAGAGATTAGTTCACATGTACGGCACTGTTATACATTTACTTTAAGCATTCTATAAATTAACAATTTAGAACTAAATGTGCAAAGAAATAATGATTTCTGTCTTAATATTGCTATGAAAGGTTTCTATGTTAAACATATTAGATTCAACTTGTTTAGAAACTTACTAGCTATATTTGTTATGCGTTTGAAAACCTGCTACATGCATGGATAACTGCTTGTACATCAATGTTCTTGAAAGCAAATTGATGAAATAACAGGGAGTCAAATTAACACACATGAGAATAAAACACTAACAAATCATTTTTTATGACTATATTACACTGCACTCTCAATAATACATTTTAAAAAGCACTGTTTGATATGTCAGATGTATAATTGTCCTATGTCAAGTACATATAGGATATGTATGTCGTTTGGAGGATCCTTCACTTTCATAGCTTGTATACTTTACAGCTAGCACTCCTTGTATATAACTGCATTATTCTAGGTTTGGAAAACAGGTGGATACATGTTTTATCCAAATAATTAGTTTAAAGTCTACCTTCTGTCCTCCTCAGTTCAGTCTGCCTTTGTATAACTGTAGTTTTTTTTTTTAAGTTAGAAAATGGATGGGCATATGTTATATTCTAAAATCTAATTTAAAAAGTATATGCACCAACTACTAAGAACAGAGTTAACAGATAAGACACGATGATTAACATGCATTTCCAGTGACCAGTTAAGCCAATGGCTCACATATTATATTCCACTGGTAAATGTAAATGGTTCATCTCCCAGGCCCACGCTTACACTTATCATGAGTACCAGAACTTGTCAAAGATTTGGGATGCATGGCTAGGCTTAAAAAGGCCCTTGTGTTCATTAGCCTAATAAACACCTATGAACCTATGAATGACTGCTAAGCTGATTCTCACACTGCAACAGTCTTCTAATCCTAAACTGCAGGACATATTGATCTGTCCATCAGGGTGGACCTCCACAAGAGCACAAATCTGACGTTTCAAGGTCCTTGCACTTAACACTTACAAAACAAACTAATAGTACTTTAATTGTTTAATTGAATGTTTATGCACTGCAATTGATATTGTTTGGAAATTACATCAGATTTTTTTTTTTACTATTCCATGCATGTAATCAGAAATGTCCTTTATCTTACTAGATCAAGTTTTACTGCGAGGGTGACTTCTGAGACCTAAAAAGTACAAATACAGTTGGCAAGTAAATTGTTTGCACCATTTGCTGCACATAAAGTTGGCCGCCGTGGGCTTACATCTATGGAAGAACGGACTGGGACCATAATGGTGGCTACCTATAACATGCATACACAAGCTACTTTACAAAGAACAGTTAATTGCCACTACATTTTCACACATATTGCTACATGATTTTAGAAACATTAATGAGTATCATTTCATAAGAAGATGACTGAACACATCTGGAATAAAGTGAGAACATGACACATTTTGTTTGACTGATGATACTACCACTATATAAATACCAGTATTTATCAGAAATATGATCTTGAAGCTATTAACATTTCTCCCATAGGGATTCAAAGTTGATCCATTGTCTGTTAGATGTTGTTCACTTTTGTTTCAACAGTATTGTTTGCTGGATAAATATATCAACAAATGAAAGGGACAGCGGTCAGTGTCCTATTTGGTCACAGCTGTACATATCGAATAAGGCGGCTTTCTGAACAAAATATTTGCATAACAATGAAGTCTTTCTGCATGTAATTTATAACTCTTATTTTTGTGAAAGGAGGACATGTGAGAAATATCTTTGTTTATTCCCAGTTTAAATAATATCAGGCTTAGTTTTGGTATTATTTATACAATGCATAGCTTTGAGGTTAATATTACTTTTACAGGCTCTGTAGAACAGAATATTATTACTAAGATTCACCACCTTTAAGAAGGTCACCAAAGCAATGAATGAGGACAAAGTGCTTCACAATGCCTACCCTGACCTGGCCAACTCATTTGACACAATACCCCACTCAAGCATTATTTCCCAAAGGATAGCCAGCTGGCTGACAGATGAGATGCAGGAAGTTAGAAATGGGGAACCACCTATACAGAGAGGCCAGTCACAAGTGGAGTCCTTCAGGGATCAGTCCTTTGACCACTTCTTTTTGACATTTACTTCTCTGAAGTCAAGGCCAATGTCAGTGGTCTTTGGATGACTAAATTTGCAGATGCTTGCAAATTAGGAGCTGTCATTGAATCCCACATGGACATAAATGTTCTCCAGAAAGAGATGACAAAGGCAAACAACTGGTGTCAGAGTCATGGACTAAACTAAATGCCAAGAAATGCATAATAGTATCCTTCGGAAAGTCATCCAACCCCAGGTAACTCTCATATTGACAACACACCCCTTAGAGTTGACTCAGTAGTCTGGGACTTAGGGACACACATAGACAGTAATCTAGCCTTTGACCATCACATATCTACAGTGGTGAGGAAATCATTCTATGTTGCACAACTTATAAACATATGTATGGCATTTAAGTCCAAGGAAGTCATTGTTCCACTGTCTTCAGCATTCATTAGACTTATCATTGAGTACAATGTCCCCTTTGCTGTGTACCTTACAAGGCATATTCAACAACTGGACCATCCACTGAGGTTCCTCACTAAAAGAATATGGGGCATAAGTAAAATGTCCTATGCATTCTGCCTCAAGGCCCTATCCATGTATTCTATCTCATACAGGCTGCTGAGGGAAGATATATGCCTGACATACAGGACATTGTCAGACCCCACTCTGATGAACCTCCTGCCTATCCACAAAACAAACAGCACCAGAATTACACATTCTAAAGACTTAAACCTTGCCTGTGATATAAATAGGACCTGCTGGTATGTATCCCAGAGACTGCCCCATTTATGGAACAGGCTCTCCATCCTTGTGAAGCAGAGTTCCTCTCTAACCAATTCAAGTGTAACTTGGACAATTAAATGGGAAACAGGAAATGTATTCTTGGTTTGGCACCTGCGTCTCTAATGAACACAAACAATTGCAAATGCTTCATCTCCCAAGCCCCTGCTTACACTTATCAAGAGTAACAGAACTTGTCAGAAATTTGGGATGCATGGCTAGGCTTAAAAAGGCCATTGTGATTATTAGCCTAGTATACACCTATGAACCTAAAAGCTTGTATTGAACATTGATGGTTTGCATTGAACTTTGAATGTTTGTTTGTATTGGTTTTCCTCTCATACATTTGATGCCCTCTTTATCTAAACATTAAGAAAATAGGTAAATTTAGGAATATTTTTTAATATGAATCATGTAACTTAATTCACATGTTTTGTAACAGAGGTTATTTTCATGAAGATATTCTGTAGGCGTACTGGAAAGCTTCCACTGCAGCAAAGAAAAGGTTGTCAAATACTACCTGTACCATGATCTTAGTATGAACAGTTTGATGAACAGCATGTTCAAGGTAAGTGAACCAAAAATGCTGTTTGTTGAACTGAATTTTTGCTGAAGTAATACAGTCCCATGTTTACAGGCCTGATGAAGGAAATCTAAAGAATATAAGAAAACTACTGATAAAAAATTCAGGAGTAATATGTTTCCTAGTTTAATGTATTATCTGATTCGAAAAATTGGAATATTCCATTAACTGATTCTAAGATGCACAGACTTTTATATCATTTTCTGCTTATTTATTTTTATAAAGAAAGACATTAGGTGATATTGGAGCTGTAGTTACCAATGCTGGTATCCAATGCCCTTGATCAATCAAACGTCCCCTCAACTTACTTGTGGAGCAAGAAAAATGTCACCTCATACTTTGATGACCCCTTACACTTGAGGACCAAAAAAAAATAAATAAATAAATAAGTGCAGCAAAAGTACTACAGAATTTCAGTGCTCACCACAAATAGAGTACTGGCATTCAGTGCAATAGATGTGCACGCCCCGATCGTGCAAATACAGTACTGGCATTCAGTGCAATAGATGTGCATGCCCTGATCGTGCAAATACAGTACTGGCATTCAGTGCAATAGATGTGCACGCCCCGATCATGCAAATACAGTACTGGCATTCAGTGCAATAGATGTGCACGTCCCGATCATGCAAATACAGTACTGGCATTCAGTGCAATAGATGTGCATGCCCTGATCGTGCAAATACAGTACTGGCATTCAGTGCAATAGATGTGCACATCCCGATCGTGCAAATACAGTACTGGCACTCAGTGCAATAGATGTGCACATCCCGATCATGCAAATACAGTACTGGCATTCAGTGCAATAGATGTGCACGTCCCGATCGTGCTCATTATCACTTTGCCCCACCTGAGTTATGCCTCCTGGTGATATGTAAACACATATTTTCCTTATCTTAACAGCAGAAAATCATTTGTCTTTTTACATTTGAAAAAAAAAATTAAATGTAGAAGGTTTGAAGTTAAGGGCTCTCATTTCTGCCATTGTTTACCCCTTTGTTTTTCTCACATAGAGGAAAAAAGATGTTCTTTAAGATTAGGTTACAGTTTGTCTTTGTGTCTTTCGGCTTTTCCCGATTAGGGGTTGCCACAGCGGAACTCCGGTCCGCTAAAGATTGGCAGTAGAGATTTAAGTGCTGGCTTGCCAGGCCTAACGCACAACCTTCAATGAAGGAATGTCCGTTCGTGCATGTTGCCACACAGAACACACTCTAACTGAGAATTGAATGGACAATGTCTAACTGTGAGGCGAGAACGCTACCGCAGCACCACCACCGCAGTAAAATATTACATATATATACATATATATATATATATATACATATACATATATATTTTTTTTTTTTTTAATATTACACATATATATATATATATATATATATTTTTAATATTACATAGATATATATATATATATATATATATATATATTATATTACGTATATATATATATATATATATATATATATATATATATATAAGAGTGTCAGGCGTGATTTGTGACAGACGAGTACCTGTAAGAGTAAAAGGGAAGGTCTACAAGAGGGTATTGAGGCCACCTATGTTATATGGGTTGGAGACAGTGGCACTGACAAAAAGGCAGGAGTTTGAGCTGGATGTGGCAGAGTTAAAGATGTTAAGATTTGCACTGGGTGTGACGAGGTTGGACAGGATTAGGAATAAGTATATTAGAGGGTCAGCCCAGGTCGGAAGGTTTGGAGACAAAGCCAGAGAGGCATGATTACGTTGGTTTGGACATGTGCTGAGGAGGGATGCAGAAGATATTGGGAAAAAGATGCTAAGGATGAAGCTGCCAGGTAACAGGAAAAGAGGAAGGCCTAAGATACGGTTTATGGATGTGGTGAGAGAGGACATGCAAGTGGTTGGTGTGACAGAGCAAGATGCAGAGGACAGGAAGAAATGGAAACAGGTGATCCGCTGTGGCGACCCCTAACAGGAACAGCCGAAAGAAGATGATGATGATATATATATATATAATTTTTTTTAAATATTACATATAAATATATATATATATATATATATATATATATATATATATATTTTTTTTTTTTTTTCCTGTTAATGGTTACTTTTCAGATTATCACAATAGCCATGCTGATAGGATAAAAGCCACTGGAGTGAGTAGTTCAGAATCCTAGATGCAGTAAACCACTAAAGGAAGTTTTACAATACCAACAGAGTCTATTTGCGTAAAAGTTCAGCACTGTGGAACCCTTGTATTTAAATCAGGAATGTAACTGGAAGATATTTTTGTTTTGAAGTTAATTGTTTTATGGTGTAAGTGCTGTTTTATTTATTTAATTGATTTGGTAATGTGCTCAATTTCCTGTGGCAAATTAGATTTATTAAAGCTTTGTGTACATTTTTATCCTCCTTGGAAGGTTGGTAAGCCAAGACACCAGTGGAAGAAATTGTGTAGTAGTCTTTGTTTGAATTTATTTTATAGAGTTTTGTAATATTAAGTGATAGGGTTGACTCAGTCTTCCACAAAATTGTTTTTAGTCTTCGGCAATACACACACATATGTGTTATCAGGATTCCATGTTGCCTGGTCCACACATCCAATACCAAAAGAGAGCAATAAGAAATATGTATTTCAGGCTAGTGAATCTCAGTGTAAGAATTTCCAGATATATAAATGTCAGACTGCAGAAAGTTTAATAGCCTAAGACAGTATCCTGGACACTATTCTGTATAGATAGTTGCAATACTGGGAATCCAAAAAGCCTTCCATAGTCTAAATGTCATTTAGGAGTGTCTTGCACATCACTGTTATATGTATAGAGGGGTTTATATCGGAACATCAAATCGTTACAATTTCAAAACATGTTACATCTAATTGGTTACATCGAACCAGCAAAACATCGAACTGCTGTCAATGGCAGTTTCCAGCGGGGGCATAACACATTAAGGCAAACCTCACTGCACCCCCCACACCCCCCGCTACTTATATATAATAACTCAGAGATTGCACTACAGTGTAGGAAACAGAAATCTTCCCTTTTCTGCACTGTGGTGCACTGAAGTGCGATCTCCAAAGTGGTATATTTAAGTGGCAGGGGGTGTGGGGGGTGCAGGGGGTCTTGCACCCTGCATGGATCAATTTGTTTTTAACATACACTCCACATGTTGCTGATTTTTTAGGGTTCAATGTTTTCCATTTCGATGTAACATGATTCAAAATTATGGGATTTTGATGTTGTGATATAAACCCGTATAGAGAAATGTATGAATTAATATCTTTTTGCTGACTGCAGGTAAAGTTTGGCAGTAGGGAAATGTGTTTTGTGAAAGAAGTTTATAAGATAAGAGTTTAATGAAAAAACATTCCGTCTTATTAAGATTAAAATAGATCAGGCTTTTCAGTGACTACATATGATATGCAATATACGAACCTAAACATATTAGTTTCTCTTTAAAACTGTAACCAATTCTATTTTTACAGAGAATGTAAAAAAGTTGGGCTTAAATAGTTATATGAATTATGTTCAATTTGTATGTACACTACTGCATTTGTATCTATTTTGAAGAACAAGCACAGTTAATTTCATTAAAATGCAAAGAATCTTAAGTGTTAAGGATCAGTATTTCTTTAGCAGGGGGTATATTAATTAGAAGTCCATTTAAATGGCATGTCATCACAAATGCACTATACAAATGCACTATCTGATATTAGGAAGCTATTTTAGATCCTTAACTTCGGGACAAGGAAGAAATATTTTGTCAAGCTCACAGCAGCAGGCATTCACACATCTAATCTTGTTACAGTTCTTGGTGTAGTGTTATCACATCATATAACATGCCTTATGGCTTGTATAGCAATTAGCAGTTACAACCCCTTCAAAAGCTGACTACAAACATAACTATCACAATATTCCTTTGTCATTCCTAGAGGAATTCTATTTTGCTATCAACAGAAGTTTTCCTCCTGCATTTCATTTTTGTCAACTATTACAAAAAATATAAAATGTGCTTATAATATTAAATTATTTCTTACTGAAAGAAAATACAAAATTGAAGGAAAAGTAGAATAACTCCCACAAAAACATTAAGACTCTATAGACCATGTCATTAATTATTCTTGCTTAGAGGCACACCACACATGCCTACTGGAAAACATATAAATGATCAACATGCTAGTATGAGACCCAAACTAATAAAGAACATTTGCAAGAGATAAAATATATAAATCTCAAAGAACTGGACACTTTAAGGTGCTAAATATCACACAAATCTGCAAAACCAAGCAAAATGTGTACGACTGAACCCTCCACTCACAAACAAAAAGAAAATATGAAATCATCACTTTTCAGGACAGAACGTCATCATATGTGGGGATTTCGTACCTCATACTTCTATTAGACTGTGGGTATGCTATTTGAAAATAGCACCAAGAATAAACTCACACTTCACAGCAAGAGGATCAACCGTTCAATTCTCGGCTGGAGCGCCTTCTGTGTGGAGTCTGCATGTCCTTACCGTGGTCGAGTGGCATTCAAAAGACATGTGTGAATGGGTGTGCCTTCATTGAAGGTTGGGTGTCGGGCTGGCACCTCGGCACTGGAAAAATCAACTGCCAATCATTAGCAGACCGGAGGTCCACTCTGGTGACCCCTAACCAGGAAAAGCCGAAAGAAGAAGAAGACCAAGAATAAACTCACAGTGACTTTGTTGTCTAAACTTGAGTAAAATTGATCTTGCTTGGCTAAAATCTTTAATTGAGCTACCTGTATTTTGCAAATGAGTATAGCATTCTGACTTAATGACTATTTCCATGGTTGGAAGCAAATTAGTTTCACTGATCAATTTATATGCCATTTATGACTACTTTTTATGGTTTCATTGTTGCATGCGTAACTGTAATGTTCTAAATATAAATAAGTTATTTCCTTTAAAAAATATAGCAGGCAATATTTATTATCTTTGTTATTTATTTATTATTTTACATTTCATGACCAGCTTTGTCTGGCTGAGCTGATAGCCCTTTTTCAGTGGAGACCCGGGGAGAAAAGCTCCTCAAAATTACTAATAAAATTGTAAGTGAAAAATTGTAATAGTATACAAACAATAATCATTTTCAAAGTTGATAGAGTCAAAGTATATAGAGTAACAACAAACATTTTCAAGTTGGTACATTATAATCATAGAAATTATTTCCAGAGCATTAAATTAGTATTTTAACAAAATGTGTATGAGTACAATATGCAGATGTAATAAGTTCAGTCAGCATACTTTGAGTTTGTGAGGATATGGCAGGTAGTATATAAGTAGAAGCATTTTAAGATAGAGTAAACAGGTAATTGATTAGATAAAATGACTAAGAGAGGTATCAGATTACAGAAAAATTACTGATGAAGGGAGAGAGTATTATAACTCAGGTACATTTAAAAACCACCATTTAAAACAAAACATAGCTCTCACTTCATGGATAAAATGGTCGCTTGAAAACCATCTAAAAGAATTAAGACTCACTACAGGAAATCACAGTGATTGGTTAGTAAATGTTCTAACTTGCCATCTAGATAGCCATACAACTCACCGAATAGAAAACTTGGCAGACAACCAGAAGAAAAAATCGAATGACTTCTTTACAGTTATAAAACATTAAAAATAACATTTCTGTTGTATGAATGTATGTAGTTCTGTCATTTAAACATTACTTATATTGAAGTATGAATAACCTATTTTTTAATTGATTCACACGTTGTCAAACATGCAGGGTGATAGTGTAAGATCATCTGAGAGAGGGGATCAAGGACGTTCCCCTTTTTTCTATTATTGTGTGTTCTTAGAGTTGATTTATCTAAACAGCAGGAGGTGTAGAGAGCACAGATCTCAATGTAGTGGTGGTGGTGGTGGGGGGGGGGGGGTTGCCCCTGCAAAAAAAAAAGTTATTTTTTACTTTTATTGAGATTCATGTGTGTGCAGTCAGTTGAATTGCTCTGGTAAAGTGAGTTTCATGAGATGTTGTGTTCCACAATTAAAATGTATTAATATAAGGACATATTCTTCCTATATTTTTAAATATACTGCTGTTAAAGTAATCCATTTTCTTCTAAAACAAGTGAAATTGAATGTATCCAATTACGTATTAAGCGATTGCATAAGACCAAACAATTGTCACTACACTTACACAAAGTCCTTATCCTGCTCTGTCATATCTATTTTATTTACTTTTGTATTCATTTATTAGTTCATAAACTGGTCATTGGACTCTTTTCCATCACAAACCAAACCTCTTGGCAGTTAGAAATAGATAGTATCAAGTACAGAATGGCATTTTAGGAATATAAGCAAACAGACAAAGTGCGAGCATGTAGCAATCCTCAATATATTCCGGTTAAAAATCAGTAAAACTGCTTAAATCAAAAGCAACTGCTGCAAATAAATATCAATAATCCTTTTATTTATACCAGAGGATCCTCTGTGGTGTAAATAAAATGATTATTCATATTTATTTGCAGCAGTTGCTTTTGATTGAAGCAGTTTTACTGATTTTTAACAGGAATATATGAGAAGAATTGATATGTGTTCACACTTTGTTTGCTTGTGTTTCATTTTAGGAATATCACAGAACACAGCATAGGATGTGTGTATCTTGGATTGGAATAAGGGAGTCATAAAAGAAGGTAAGTGTAAGAGTGGGATTGTTCAGGCTGCAGAGCGGGGATTAATCAATGTTAGGAAATCCAGTGTACAATTTTAATTTCCTACAAAAATATATAAATTAAAATGTATGTAAACAGACAGATGAGCTTTCAGTATCACAATAGGATTATTTGGATAGGTAGTTAGAGCTGATGAAATGGATATGTGCAATCTTTGTATAAAATTAGTCTGGGAAAGTGAAATAATCAAAGTCTAATGCATAACAAATTAGTGGTGAAATTAAACCAGCACCTGCTTCAGTTTTATTGTATTTGGCAACTAATTCTGCAGGTTCATTCCTTCTGAATCTTAACATCAGCAATCTGAAAAATTTGGTCCAATATGCTGAATGGTTTTGGCAGCACTGATGTTAAAATGCTTCAGTATTCTTCTCCATTAATCAGTAACAACTGTTAAGCATTCTGTCTAGTGATGTAGTACAATAAAGACCTAACTGTAGGACAGGCAACCAGAGTCCGATTAGTAGCTTGAACATCTGACAGAGCTCGCAGAGTGGACAGGTATGTCTACCCTGAGGAAGGGTCAGTGCTTGCATGACTGAATCATCCTTCATGCCCAGAAGGAATCCAGGACTCGGAATGATATTATCTGGTCTAGTCATCCTAGGGAAGAAGCATAGCACATCCTCACAGGCCATTCCTTAGTGTTTGATCCACCTTAACAAATGGCATGCTGAGAACAGAGCCTTAGGAGAAAAACCTAGCTTGCATAACAGTGTATATAATGCTGCTAAAATATTGCTTTGCACTACTTCCACATATTAGTTTGCACATGTGTGCACTACTTCCTCACATTAGTTTGTACTTATGTGTGCATTACTTCCTCACATTAATTTGCACGTATGTGTGCACTACTTCCTCACATTAATTTGCACATATGTGTGCACTACTTCGTCACATTAGTTTGCACATATGTGTGCATTATTTCCATGCATTAGTTTGCACTTATATGTGCACCACTTCCTCATATTAGTTTTCACTTGTATGTGCACCACTTCTACACAGTTTGCACATATGTGTGCACTACTTCCACACATTATTTTGCACTTGTGTGCACTACTTCCTCACATTAGATTGCACTTATGTGTGTATTACTTCCTCACATTAATTTGCACGTATGTGTACACTATTTCCTCACATTAGTTTGCACATATGTGCGCACCACTTCCTCACATTAGTTTGTACTTATGTGTGCATTACTTCCTCACATTAGTTTGCACTTGTGTGCACTACTTCCTCACATTAGTTTGCACTTGTGTGCACTACTTCCTCACATTAGTTTGCACACATGTGCACTACTTTCACATGTTAGTTTGAACTTATGTATGCACTACTTCCTAACATTAGTTTGTACTTCCGCTTCCCCTTTTTCAAGGACAGACACTACCAGGGAATACCAGCCACCCACCTGCTACTTCCCCATTCTCTTTTCCCCTGTTAAAGGCAACTCTATTCAGGGACAAAGTATCGGGCATTAAGTTCTAGAACAGTTAGCTGATGTTCAAGTGGGTGTGCAATACGCAGACAAAAATAAAACTCTGCTAAGCAACATGTAACTATAAGAAAGGCTTACCTCCCAGTGAAGTGTACCCCATCCATGTGGGAGGTAAAAAACACCAATAAGACTGGTAGCTGAACTGAAAAAAACTTATCAGTATGGCTAACTAACATTTTAAAATTTAGGACTGCAATTGTTTCTCATTTTGCTGAGTGGTTACATTAAAACAGCAGTTTATTTGTTTGCATATCCAGTTCCCACATATTAATGTGATTTAAATACATACCTGTTACCATAAAGAACATGCACCCTGCTCTCTGAAAATGTACTTTGTGTCTTTCGTTGTCACGCAGTAAAAACTGAAGCAATTACACCATGAAAATACTGCACATCTGAAACCATGTACTGGGACTTGCAGATTGCATGTTAAATCTGCCCAACCTGCTTGCAATAATGTAAATTATTTATTTATGTACTTTTGTTGACCAGGAAAGTCCACTGAGCTGAAATAAGCCCATTTTTAGTGAAGGCCCGAGGAGAAAAGCTCCATAACTTAATACAAAATAATAGAAGTTAGTTAAACAAGAGTTTCCAAAAGTGATGTACATTTTGTAACTTATATACAGTCAGAAGAAATACTTGGACCTTAGTTTAATTATATTGCTAGAAGTTATGAAATCAACATTGATTCTTGTCAGGTGTCAAATGTATAAAGTGTTTAACATAGAAGACAGATAAGCTATACACGTATGCATTTATATAGTACAATTTTTGACAGACTATGCAGATTGGCTTATATAATATGCATAAACAAGTGTACATAACTACACTATTTTTCATATAACATGTTGGGCAAAGTAAGGCGTTAGAAGGTTTTCAAGGGTGACACTTAAGAGGGGGAATATATGAGTATACAGCTAGAAGGGTCAATTAAAGAAATCAGGTTATTGAGGAACTGGAGATAGTACATGGGCAGAGGCATTGAGAGGAAAGATGTTGATATAGAGACTTCTTGAATAAGGAGGTGCTATTAGTGTTCGGAGAAGTGGTGCAAAAGCATTATAGAGTTTGGCTACAGTGAAAGAAATTAAAACAGTGACAGTAGAACATGCTTTATACGTGTTGTTAAAAAAAGCATAAGTTGTCTATTTTTATAATAATGCCACTGCATAGTAGCAGTGCAGTGTGGCAAGGAACCGATAATTTAGTTGTATGATGTCTGCCTTCTGTGCACAAACTATGACTTGTGCACTCCCTGCCAGAGCGTATTGCCATAGAATGCTTTATGCCACATTAATGAGTCAATCTTTAATTGAATCTCATGGCGATAACATTTCTTATAGCCCTTCTAGAATGAACCCGAGCCACTGACAGCAATGGGTACAACACTTCAAGCAGTATGAAGAAAACTGTTTGCCACCCAAATTTGTAGTACAGGAGAGTGGAACCGTGACTATCTTTCTGATAATAAATTTGATTAGTGACCTGGGTACAGGAACTGTTAATTGGGACAGCAGTGAGTGGCTGGTGACGGTTCACGCATCCTGGGAATGGAGGGTGAAGGCTTCTGCTTTAATCAGGCACTTTCCAGTCTGTTGGCTGTAGTGGGGTACTGACGGTTTGGTAGTATGTAAGGCTTGATTATGCAGGTTGACATACGTTGCGAAACACATGACATTCTGCGCACATTCTGTTTTAGTTAGGGTTCCTCCCTTCTTGCATAACTAATAAAATCACATTATCTGTCTGCATATAGAATGTCTAACTCACCTTTAGGAATGTGGGGCAGATATCTCACTTAATTAGATACTGCAAAGCACTTTTCTCCCTGAAGAGGTAGGACTCAGCTGATTTAAGGGGTACAGCAGGATTTCATCTGCCCCATGTGAGGGGAATGAATGGATTCTTGGTGGACAAAAAAAGCAATTTAGTAGGAACAATGAGGCAACAATCAGATAAAGTCATAAAACACAAAGGAAGGGATAACTAGCAGACTTGCCCATAATTTACATTGTATAACATTGGTTACAAAATATTGTTTTAATTTCACACCTCATAGCAGTTCAGTAAAGTGATATATGTACTGGAACAGAACAATATATGATAGATGCCTGTCTCTATGTCTAACATACATGCACTTTCATTGTGAAAAATAGAAGCACTTCAATAAAAAAGCAAGTTCACTGTATGAGAAAAAAGGACTACTAGTTCACCTTGTTGTTTATTACAATCACTCTTTAAAAATATTTCTCCTTGCCTAATTCGTCTTCAGGCACATCCTATTGTATCCGTCGTATCACAGTGACAGAAAACCTCAAACATTTATTCATGTTAACGTACCTGAAGAAAATAACGGTGCACTCCCAAAATGGAAAGCTGGGGCAGAACAAGTCAATTGTTTATACAGAAGCAAAGCTAATAAAAAAAGGGTATAACCATGGTGCCATTCTTAGAATAACAATGCACATTATGAGTTATTTGATAGCAGTGCCTCATGCATCTCACACAGGAACAGTCACATCTGGGAACATAAAATAAAATTATACTTAACTAAAACAACTTAAAGGAATTATATTTTATGTCTGTGTTCACCCATTAAATGTACAGAAAATGAATCATAAACACGGAAAATAAAAAGCAAAGCATGACAGCAGCAATCAATGTTGTGGCGTGGAATATGCTGCATTAACTCACTTATGCTTTGTTATGTCAGTCAGGCTACACTGACATTGCCAAACTCAAGTCTATTTGAATAAAAGCAGTGACATACTGTCCCCTACTTCCTTTACCAAATGGATGATACAACAGTCCGTCATTGGCACACTCATCATTTCATTATCTGTTAATAAAATTATTAAGCACAAAGGGTTCTTTCAGGTGGACTTCAACAACATCTGTGCATGGTTCTCTGAGAAAACCACAACTAATTTATAACAAAACAAAGCCTAACTTAGTTGATACAGTGTAGCAGCAGTGATCACATGAATCCCTTACACTTGTGCCCACTGGAACCAAGGGGAGATTATCTGAAAATATGGTCAGCTACAATCACTTTCATGAATGAACAGACCCCTCATTTCCATCAGTTCTACATGTAAATAAAATAACTAACTGAACAGAATTACATGGAACGGTACTTTGCTTCTTTACTCGGAAGACAGTGGCCTAGGGAAGACATTGCTTGTTCTTAACACAAATAAAAGGAATTACAGGAAGTTCAATGCTACTGAGTCCTGCTACCACTATGCCCTTCTAATTGCCACCCTAGACTGTGTCTATCCTCTCAGGGAGGGATAGGTCAGTCAAAGCTTGACTAAGTTTATGAATACCTATCTAATTATCTATATCACATTTAAAGGAAGATAATGTATCACACTGCATTATCTGCAGGGGGAGTCTCTTCCACAGCTGAGTGAAAACTGTGTAATGAATCTGCCTTTCCACCTTGTTTTACTGATCTGCTAAAGCAGGATTAGAGCCCCTGTGTTGGTGGTTATGGAACTGCTTGATTTGTGAAGGTACAAGAGAGCCTGGACTACTGCGTCCCTGAATGCTTTGGACTCCAAGGCACATGTCTCCTCAGAGGAGTCTAAAATACACAGAAATGAGACTCACTGCTTCTAGTATTTTCCAGTAGCTTAGGGATTTTAAGTCTGTGATCCACTTTGCTGAGGACTTCTGAGGTCTTTCAAATGTTGGTGACGTACATCCTAAAGGTGGCATTGTATTCTATAACTGGTCTGATCAGTGCTGAATAGAAGGGAGCAGTAACATCTTTAGATCTGGATGATGTTCCATGGGAGATCAGCTGTGCCAAGTAGAAAGATTTCCTGACAGCTGTTGCTATACGTTGTGAAGCACATGACATTCAAATCCAATGAGAGATAATGATGAACGCCTGCTCCTAGGTCTCTAACTTCATTTTCATTGGGAAGAAAGGTGTTCTCAATACTAATTATTAGGAGGGGAGTTTGTATTCCAAATGTGATAATGTTGTATTTTTAGCATTTAATCTTGGTTTTAATACATCAGGTATAGCTGTATATATATATTTATATATATATATATATATATATATATATATATATATATATATATATACATTAGTTAATCAGTCCTTACAAATGTAAAATAAAAATAAATAAAATAAATAAATGACTCAGTTTGCAATCATCCACAGACTTGGTTAGCCATGGGTCTTAGTTTTTAGAAGTGAGTAATGAACCAACATAGCCCCAGTACTGAGCCCTGCAGGACAGCACTGGTCACCTTCATGTCCTCTGATGCTGCCCCTGCACACTGTATAGGTTCTGTCCTTTAACCATTTCACTATCCATCTTATCTCACAAGGGAAAATTTACAATGCATTTAGCTTATTAATTATGCAATCAGAGGAGATGGTATTAAATCCCTTGGCCAAATCATGCAAGGCTGTGTATACATTTTGATCACTGTCAACAGCTTGTGTTACCCTTTTGAGGAAGTTTACCAGGTTCATTAGACAAGATTTACCTTTTACAAAATCAAATTGCTACAGATCCAGCTTTATGAGGTTTTTAATGTCAGTGTTAATCCTGTTTGTTTTAATTTGTTCCATGGCCTTCCAAATGAGACTCATCAGGCTAATGGACCTATATTTTCCGAGCTCAGTAGTAGGACTACATTGTACCCCATACTTCTGGGAAAGAACCTGTAGCAAGGTTCATATTAAGTATCTATGGAGATGTTCTGCCAGGGTACATTTGATACTGTTTAACAAATAGCCTGGTATGTTATCTGGTCTCACCAAAGAAGTGCTCTTATTTTTGACAGCATCGTCAGTACATGTTCTTTGGTCTTGATGGGGGGATGAGAGATATGGGTATCACAGAGCTTTTGATAATCATCTCAAAAATGAAATTTGCATTAACTGTATTTGATAGTATATTGGCAATGTTCACCATATTCTAGTAGGTTTTACAATTTAGTATGTGTTCTGTACACAGCTGAATGTTTCTTAGTTTTCTAGAATACCTACACAAGGACGTATAATTGTCTTTATCTTCAGATGCCAATCTGAGTTCATGTACTTCTATAGTTTTTTTACTAGTCTTTATTAAATTTTAGTCAAATTCTTAATATGTTCATTGATTTGTGGTACTTTGATCTGTTGTGTACTCTAATGAGTTTTTTTTTTATTTTATTCTAGATTTTATTTACATTAGTAGATCACCAGGGTAGTTTGTTTTTTAATTTTTCGTTATATCTGAATCAGGGTCGGACTTCTATCTGCTTATTTATGTGGATATAAAACACCATATTAAATCAATCTATCTGTGTTTCAATCACCTAGGGTTTTGTTGTTATAAGTGAACTTCTAGACTTCTAGACTTTAAAATTTGAGGAGATTTATATGCTTGAAGACATTGAATTCCAATATGTTGGTTGCAAGTGGTTTAGGTAGCTTAAGGGAAAAGGCTAATAGCTTATGATCTGACCTAAATGGAGAAGGCGTTACTACTGGAGTTGTGCATGATGACACCACATTTATAAGTACCAGGTCAAGAATATTTTGCCCTCTAGTAAGACTGATAACAATTTGGGTCATTAAGATTTCATAGGTTCATAGGCTCATAGGTTGGTACTAGGCTATCGACCCAAGGGCCTATACAAGCCTAGCAATAACAATTCCCTGGCTATTTCTTCCCACAGTATTTACTTCCCTGGACCCCTGTCTAGCAGGGCGAGTGATGTGATCCCCGAGGTGAATTTTCTATCTCCCATCCAATCATCAAGGTTCCTTTTGAAGAGGTAATAAGAGGTGGTCTGCCTGACATGTATGGGCAGTCTATTCCAGAGTCTGGGGAGTCTCTGGGTCAGGAACCTATCCCTCCAGCATGTTTTGTTCATTGTAATGACAAGGTTTAGATCCCTGGAGCATGTGTCTCTGAGGGATTGAGATTTCTTTAAGTGTAGCATGTCCAACAGCTCTAGGTTTGACATGGCCTTGTATGTTAAGCAGAGATCGCCTCTGAGTAGACGATATGTGACAGAGTATAGGTGGAGTTTTTTAGACGGTCAGCATAGGGCATCTGCTTTAGGCCTGAGATTCTTTTAGTGAGGTATTTCTGTGGCCTTTCCAGTTGTTGCAGATGTCGTGAGAGGTACATACCAAACAGGGCATTGTATTCTATAATGGGTCTATTGAAGGATGAGTACAATGGGATAATGACCTCATTTTTTCTGGATGAAAAGCCCTTAGTGATGTGGTATGCCACATAGAAGGATTTCCTGACTGTTGTGGCGATGTTGTTATCGAAGGTGAGACCACTGTCCACCTGTGTCCCTAAGTCTCTTATCACACTTTCGGTGTTTAGTATACTGCCACCTATGTGGTAATTCATGGGTACATGTTTTTTTCCCCCAAAGGGGATAACTATACATTTCTTGGCATTGAGCTTGAGCCCATGGCTCTGGCACCAAGCAACTGTTTCTGTAAGGCCTTTTTGTAGAATATCCACATCATTTGGGGATTCAGTAGTGGCTCCCAGTTTGCAGTCATCTGCCAACTTTGTTAGCCAGTGTCCCTTAGTGTTGGCCTGTACTTCAGAGAAATAATGCCAAACAAGAGCGGTCCCAGGACTAAACCCTGAGGTACTCCACTTGTCACTTGTTTGGAGCTGGATTTGGAGAGGCTACTTTTACAGTGTGGATTCTGTCAATAAGCCAGCTGGCAACCCATTGAGTGACATAGGGATTAATGCCCAACTTAGTAAGTTTATCTATGATTCCAGAGTGGGGGATGGTGTTGAAGGCCTTGGCAAGGTCCAGATAGGCTGTGTGGACCACCTAACCTTTGTCCACTGCTCTGGAGACTGATTTGAAGAAGTCAATCAGGTTCAGGAGCAAGATCAGCCCTCCACAAACCCAAACTGTGAAGGGTCCAGTGGTTGAAGGTTGCCAATGTCTTTGTTTATAAGTTCCATGATAATACTTTCCATGGTCTTGCAGATCAGGCTCATCAGACTGATGGACGGTAGTTCCCGGGATCCAAGGTGGATCCCCCCTTGTGGAATGGGATAACTGTAGCTGTGCACTACTCAGTGGGCACAAAGCCTGAGGTGAGGCTATTATTAAACATGACACTTAGGTGAGGTGAAAGTTAATTTTGTAGTTCATGTAGTACACAGCCTGGGATGTTGTCTGGTCCCATGGATGCTGTATTCTTAGCTTTGTAGAGTGCATTTTTTTACCTGTGTGGCCGTTATTACCGGAATTTGGCAATCTTTCAGTATTGAGATGGGCCCTTTAGGGATGAGAGGGTGGTGAAGTTTGCACTTAATCGATCTGCCAGGATATTGGCAATATCTTTGAGATCAGTATATTTAATGTCATTCTGTTGTAGCTCAGAGCAGATCTGAGCATTGCCATTTAGATTCTTGACATAGTTATAGAATGCCTTGTGGTTGTCTTTGGAATCTTTGGCAACTTTATTTTCATAACTAGCTTTGGAGGATTTTATGAGGGATCTCAGCTTCTTACTGAGACTGGTAAGGGAGTTTTTTGCATGCTGGGATTTTCCTCTTTTCTGCAACAGTTTCTTCCCTTTGTTGTAAATTTTTTTTTATGGCAAGGGACCACCAGATTGGCTTCCTTTTTTGGAGGAGAGTGCCTTGGTTCTATTGGGGATGGCACGATTCATGCATGAGTGGATGTGCTTGTACAGTGCCTTAATGTAGGATTCAGCAGTCGAACTTTCAGTTCCCACCTGCATGGGTGTCCTGAAGTTTGTCACTTTTGATTGAGTAGCATGAAGTTGGCTTTGGAGAAGATTTTTACGGAGGTTTCCTTACTGGGACGTGGGGATGGGATGTGGATGTCAAGGGAGATTAGCTTATGGTCAGACTTGACCAATGAGCGGGTGACCATAGGTGTGGAGAATTGATTTCCCATGTTGGTAATGACCAAGTCAAGGATATTGGAGCCCCTAGTGGGACTGAGGATTAGTTGATCTAAGGTATTGGAATTTATGATTTCCAAGAACCGTTGGGCAAAGGTGTTGGTACATGAGTAGTTTTCCCAGTTAATGGCAGGGTAATTGAAATCACCCAGTATTAGGGTGTTTGGTGTATCTTAATATTTTCCAGTATGTTTAGAAAGGTGTAGTGAGAATCTTGGGGCATGGTGGGAGATCTGTAGCAAGCTACAATTTGGATTGCAGTCTTACCTAGTGTTAGTTGCATCTGGAGAATTTCAGACGCATTCTGTTGGGCAACTAGCCTGGTGTTGTGAATATCCTTGGTGAATATGGACACTCCTCCACCTTTAGTGTTTTGGTCCTGGTTTGGTGGCCGAAAAGTGTGTTAAGAGTTGTAGCCTGGTATTGCAGGGGTGCTCTCTGGAGCCTTGAACCTGGTCTCAGTTACTGCACAGATATCGATATTCTCCACTTTTAGGAGTGCCTCGAGAGAGTGCATTTTGAGGTTTAGACTTCTAGCATTGAGTAGCATTACCTTCAGATTTTTCATGCTTGTACCTGTTACGGTGGTGATTTTGTTCTTTGAACTTTGCCTAAAAAGGCACTATAGGGGTGACAAGAGCCTTAGCGAGTAACCTGAATCCCAGGGGCGACAGGTGCAGACCATCTCTGGCAAAGCATTGTGGTCTGTCGATCATGTCATCCCTGGTAGACAGATACTGGATCCCCTGTGAATGATACCAGAAGCTTAGCCAATTGTTGAAGTCAATCATTTAGTCCTTATACTGTGGTATCATTCTGGGCGAAGGCAGGATGCTACTCAGGGCTAGGGTTATACCTGCCTAGGACACATGATCTGAGAGCTCTTCCATGTCTCTTTTCATGTAGTCCAGGGAGATATGCCTCAGGCCATTCACTCCAGCATGGACAATGACAGAATCATATTTGTACTTGTTGTGGAGTGACTTGAGTGCATGGATTATGTGGCGGATCCTGACACCTGACAGGCAGCTGACTGTAATGTTCTCCTTGTTCAGCCTGGTGAGTGGGACATCAGTGTGCCTGTCTATGGAGTCACCTATGACTAAAGTGTTGTGTACAGTGTCTTGCTTTAGGGGCTGTTGTTGGGTGGCACACTGGTGTTGTGAGCTATGTGACACTTTGGTTGTGATTGGTGTTTGTTTGCATTTCAGCTTCGGAGATCCTTGTTGCTTGGGCAGGTTACTGTTAAGGGCCTCCACATATGTGGGTTTAGTGTTGCTATGTGTGGGTGTTGGTGGTGTGGGTTTAGAAGGGCTATGTGTTGCTTGAGGTGTAGTGCGGATGTTAACCTTCTCCTCTTGACTGTCTAGCAAAATCTTGGATGGAGACAGCTTTGCTTCCAGTTTGGCTATGTATGTGCATCTCTCGCAGATTGTAGTGTTGGGTGTTAGGAGGAGAGGGTTGTCTGTGTACATGAGACAATTGCTGCATTGCCCCAGTATGCCCAGATTCACCAGGTGGACAGGAGAAATCACCGGAAGCTGACCCTTGGACATGCCTGGTTTGGTGCTTTTTTTTTGTAAAGTTCAAGAGCTGTTTTCCCTTACCTTAGCAAGGTACTTTGCAATTATAGGATGTTTAGTGCCTACAATTAATTTTTCCTTATTAAAAAGGCGAGTTGAGTGTCTGTATCAATTTAAGACTTCCTAGTGCTTTCCAGCAGGTTTTAAAGCAAGTGCTAGTCACAGGGATGCTTAAAGGTAAGATGAAAAAAAATGGTTTATCCTAAACACTGCAGTGTGCACTAGAGGAGTTAGATGTGAAAGTAAGTAACTTAAGTTTTACCGGTCTAAAAAGTTAAGTTTTAGTGGAGAGTCACTATTTTTAAAACAGCAAGATAGATTGAAAGGGGGTGATCAGTTTTGTATTCCGGTACTATGGAATACAGTAGGATGGCCAATAAATTTAAATAGTTGAAGGGGAGTGATTTCACAAAATGATAATTTTGTGCTTACTCACACAAGCCAGTAAAAACAGAAAGGAAATGAGATATATGGTCAGATTAACATAAGGAGTAGGCAATTAGAAAGACAGTGGTGTTTAACAACACTTCAGTAACCGGGTAGGAGGTTGCGGAAAAAAATTCTGCCTAACTCACAAGAGACAGAGCTGTGTTCTCTTTTCAAGTTTTAATATGCAGTTAAAAGCTGAATACAAGTATAACACATGGTAAATAAAACAAATCACAGTATTCAAAAATAGAAAAAGGCAATAAAGTAATACAACAAATAAAAAGCAAACTAACCTTTTCCTCACGGCAAAGTGTAGCATAGTCTTGGTGAGCCTTTCAAGTAAAGCTCTGAAATGTTTTATTTTACCCCTTAAATAGAAGTTTTAGTTCCTAGCTCCATCCCCTCAGTACACAGATGATTAACCTTAACTGACCTGTTCTATTGACCTGTACTAATTTCTGCCTGACTCACAAGAGACAGAGCTGTTGTCTCTTTTCAAGTTTTAATATGCAGTTAAAAGCAGAATACAAGTAAAACACAAGGTAAATAAAACAAATCACAGTATTCAAAATAGAAAAATGCAATAACGTAATAGAACAAATAAAGAGCAAACTAACCTTTCCCTCACAGCAAAGTGTAGCCGAGTCTGGGTGAGCCTTTTTTAGATCTAAATATTTCTGTGCATATCCTACATTTGAGGATCTGAGGTGCAGGCAACAAGTCCATGCATGTGTAGTTAAAGCCTCCCTGAATTATGGAGTTTTACTTGTAGGGAGTCCATGCATGAAATTTAAGAGCCTGACATGAACTTCCTGTGTCGTAAATGGTGTCCTGTAGCAGGAAATAAACTGATTGTTGATTTAATGTGACTTGGAGTTCAATAAGTTCTGTTTTTGGGTGTCTGGGAATCTGTCTAGAGGTAATATGGTCTCTGATAAATATGGACACTCCACCAGAGCTGCCACTGGGTCATAGGTATGAGCTAAGTACAGGTACAGAGGGGGTGCCTTCTGTCATTTTAACCATGTTCTAGTGATTATATATGGCTTTGTTTGCTTCTCTTTTTGGGGTTTTTGCCCCAAGTCATTCACTCCCACATGTAGAACAACCATATTGTAGTTTTATTTGTCTTTGTAGACATATTTGTCTGTTGCAAGGGTCCTATCTGAGATGCTGCACCTGAAATATAAGTCAACGTCACCCTATCTTTGTCCAGCCTAGTTAGTAGGGAATCTGTATGTATTACTATGAAGTCACCAATTATAAAAACATTTTTATTTGTGGAGTGGTCTGTTGTACTGGAGCAGAGGCACTTTGTCTCAGGATGACCCTATGTTAAAGTCGAAATGTTATGTGAAGTGACATTTGATTTTGATTTTTGCTGACACTCAATCCTTATGGGTTTAGGAGACTTATGTAAGGATTTCTTTACAGTGTTAACACATTATGTGCCTGGGTTTGTCTCACCATGTTTAGTGTGTTAGCGCAATGCTCACAGTCAGCATTTTTTGAGAGAGTGAGACCTTGATATCTCTTAAATATTTGAACCTCTCACAAACAGTTATTTGTATTTAGTTAGCATTCATTATCTGTGATGTATAACAACTAAGTTTCACTGAGGCTTCCTGGAGCACTTTACTCCTCTGTCTCATAGAGAGACAATGACATTTCAGTGCTGATATCTTGTACTAAAAACATACAGAAGGCTGATCGATTCTGACATCAGGTAGATTGATTACTGAGACTATCGTGCAGCATAAGGGGGGTACTGCACTCCTGAGTACATCGTCCTTTGGATCAGATGTTAAACCAATGTCCCATCTGCTTGAGCTAATGGTAGCCCAGGTTGATGTAAAAGATCCCACAGCACCTATCGAAAAGAGTAGAGGAAGTTCCTCGATGCCCTGGCCAAATTTCCCCTATTAGTAAAAATTACACTTCAGGTCTTCCCTGGAAAGAGGCCTAGTGGGACTAACCTGGTCATCACAGGAAAAATAAAGATAAAATAAAAGAATCTCCTAAACAAATAATACATGTTAGAGAACATTTTTTCGTTGTGGGGGGCATGTTAGGAAGGCCCATAGTGCTTTCATGTAACTTCCAAAGCAATGAGCCAGACATAAACCATTCCAGTAAGTCCAAAAGTACTGACATCTGGTGCTAAAAGCATAATGCACACCAACAAAAAACGTACTGCATGGTATTAAGACTCCCTGTTGCTATTTTCTTTATCTCGACCTGTAAGCTTTAACGTCATTGTACAATTTGCATACGCCTATATTTTATTGCAAAGGTTACAGGTCTTTGCACTTCAAATACTCGAACTGTATTTCATTATCTGAACTGTACTATAATTTGACCACTTCACAATGTGACTCGATATGGTATATCTGGAGATGTCCATCTAGCTGGTTATTGAACAAACTAATACAAAACACACATCTAGTCATAACTATAAAGAAACGAATGTCACTGTGTAAATAACTGCATAGTAATCCTTGAAGCTGTATGTAATTCCTAGCTTAAAAAGCACAAAAGCACTTTTAGTAATGAGGGAAAATAAAACAAAATGGCAGCCAAAAAATTAGGACGTATTTCAAATCCCTTTTCCTAATTTCTTCACTCATTAAAATTTCAGCAGAGTGCTAACATAAAATACATTTTGCACACTTCATAGGCTTTAGCACTGTAGCACATTTAATTTCCTATGTGTAGCCAGCATACTTGCTTATACCATATTCTCACTCCCTAGACACACTGCAGATCCCATAACAGGTAACGCCATTAGGCAATTTAACATCCATTTAGTGTCCACATGAGCTTTTAGAATGTAACAGTCAATGAAAAATGAGATTAACAAGCCTTTTAGAAATAAGTAGTGGTGGTCTATTTTGGATCAAAAGCACTTTAGTACTAGTATATAGTACATTTTATGACAGTGGTTAATATACATATTTTTGTGACTTTTTATTGTATTTTTATTCTCAACAAATGTTAATTGAGTGATTTTGTTTTTAATTAACAATTTTGTTTTTAACCAATTATGTAATTAACTTTTTGGCGCCAAAAATTTGTGTATATAAAGGAAGTGACATGTTAGGGGAAATGGTTCTGAAGAAATCTGGTAAATGCAGATGAAAGCGCTCAACCATTCTTACTAGATGTACTTTGTGGTGCTGGCAGTTATCGAATAAAGTTGTGTGACAAAAAGCAACAGGCGAGTTTGCTTCTGATTCACGGCTCGAGTCCAGGGGATCTACGTTTGCTATTCTAAGAGTTATTGCTATTTTGGATCAGTCTCAAAGCTTAGCACACACACTAATAAAATAAACAAAAAGCATATAATGCATATAAACACATTCATATCATGTAAATAAACACATTCAGATCATGAATACTAATGCCAACATAGCTTTAGATGTTTTAAGCTGCACATTTTAACCCCACTTGGTTATATGTTGCACTACAGCTCTTCAAAGTATACTATATTGATTGCAAAAGAGAATCTCTGTTCACATTTTATATGAATGTTTTAAATCCTGGGCCACTTTTTGATATGAATTTAAATACAGAATACCATTTTGTAGGGATACAGTAATATCAGATGATTATATGACTTTCTCAGAGTCATGCATAACTCAGCAAAATCTACAGGAAGAATGCTGTGCACATCACAGAAAATACAATGCTTTACAAATGCTAAAAATACCAGTCTAAAGTGCAGTTATTAGACAGTAATATAGAGAGGCACACCTCTGAGATTTACTTCTGTTCAGACAGACAGGATATGCTGTGATGTTTCATACTTGTCACTTTATAAATAAATAAAAAGCACACATTAGCACACTGTGTTCCAGTTCATTGCCTCCTTTTGCTCGTACTGGATAAATTATATACTGTCATTATTTATAGTGAAACCCCATACTCCATAATATTTTCTGAAACTTGGTGGTTCTACCCATTGAATTGTTTTCATCATAACTAATATAAAGTAAATTAATTCACAGATATTGTTTATACTGTCACATGTGGGCTCAGGTCCCAACACATACGAGTTTGCAGAGATAATGGCTACACTGCAGATATATTCAGGATAGAGGATTACATTTTCACATTGTGCATGACTGCCACACCATACATTTAAAAATGCAATAATTTAACCACTTACATGGAACGTCCACATGCCATAACATAGGTAACAGGAATCAACCTTGTTAGGATCCATTTGCTTTCAGTTCATAGACCAGTATTACATCACTACACACCTTCATGCAAACTCTGAAATATGGTTGAAATGAGGGTGCATAGCTAGCATTCCTTTTCTACAAAATCAAAGAAAGCATGTCAGATGATTTTAAACTTTACCTCATGGTGTAGAGTAGAGTCCCATCATCTTCAAGACGAAGAAGCTTATTTGGTGTTGTCATGTTGTGTGCTATTGATTTCTTGCCATTTAAAAAGAAGGTGTCTGGTGTCCAGATTTTGCTGGCGAGCAAGTTATTAAGAGGAAGACGTTTCATTGGTCCACTAAAGCTAAGTCTTTCATCCTTCCAGCTTTGTCGGAAAAAAACATCGATTGTATATTCCTGGCCAACAGAAAAGAAGAAATGATTTGTTCAAACAAGCAAACATAAAATCCCAGACAAATCTGTATGTATTCTATTTCAGGATATATACCATTTCTGTGTCAGACACAGGGCCAAAACTTGTGACATAGATATCTGTACTCACTTCTGTTATTGTCTCTGAAACAAGAAGATAGTAGAATTAGGCAAATTGATGATTTTATTACAGCCACACACAAAGTTGAGATGTAATTATTTTATTTATTTAGTACTTTCATGCATAAATAACAGCAGCAGCCATAAAAAAGAAAGGAAAGACAAAAGCATATACAGCGAAAAAGGTATTCTCCATCGATCTCTGTTTAATACAAAGCATAGTAAATCATATGCTTACTATTATACAATATTCCTTGGGATGCAGTAATTACCTTCCAAATGTTTGATATCACATGGTTTTGGTTACTTTTATTTTGTGACAGTAGCTGACAGCCTCTCTAATGAAACAATGTGAACTTTTGCATTTGCGATATATTGATTACTCAATTATATTGAGTACTCCTCATATGTGCTAATCAATGGAACATTATCCTTGTTGAAACCTAATATTATTAAAAAAACTTACATGTTGCAACTGTTCATGTGTTTAACAGTGAAAAGGTAATAACTTCACTCTAAATAACTCTATGCTCACTTCCTGTTGACAAACATAAAACGTTTACCTTTCAGCCAACTTGCCTTATTTCACTTTGCCAGTACTGCATATAACTTCTCCCTGGGGTTTATGTCCAATTTAGTGTGTGCGTGTGTGTGTGTGTGTGTGTGTGTGTGTGTGTGTGTGTGTGTGTGTGTGTGTGTGTGTGTGTGTGTGTGCGCGTGTGTGCCTGCATATGCGAGAGTGTGTGTGTGTGTGTGTGTGTGTGTGTGTGTGTGTGTGTGCGCGCGTGTGCCTGCATATGCGAGTGTGTGTGTGTGTGTGTGTGTGTGTGTGTGTGTGTGCGCGTTCGCGCGCGCGTCTGTTCAGACAAAGGCCAAAGCAGTGCATCTTGTTATATTCTATACTCTCTGGTAAATTATTAAGGATTGTTGTACACCAATAATGCTTGTCATCAGAATTTCACAGTTCTTATTGTTCAGAAAATACACATTGATGGCCTGTCTACCACCTGTTCTGTTAACGTTTTATATAAATTAAAGTTGTCTACTTCTCATCTGTCCCTGATTTTGCACAACACTTCTGATTTTGCCTCATATTTTGCCCTCTCTTTCATCGCTTTCTAGTAAATTACTGAGGATTGCAGTCAGTCATTAGAGTGTCATAATAATTATTGTTCAGAAACTACTTGTTGCTACAACATTCACTTTTTTAATAGAGTTAGCACTGTCTAGCACTTAGTACAGTGGGTTAAGACTATGAGTTGTCTACTATAATCAAAAGTGTGGGGTTTGATTCCTTTGACCTTCATTTGCCTACAGAGTGACTTGAGCAAGACATATAACCTGGCAGTGCTTCTCCCACTTTGTCCAGTGTGTGTGTGTGTGTGTGTGTGTGTGTGTGTGTGTGTGTGTGTGTGTCTGCGTGTGTGTGTGCGCGCTCGCGTGTGTATGTGTGTGGGTGTAGGTCTAATAGGCAGTGAGTTGAAATACATTTCCTTGGTCACATCTATGTGTGTGTGTATGTGTGTGTGTGTGTGTGTGTGTGTAAATACTTGTTTCCTATGTGCAAGAATAGTCATGGTATAGAGTAAGTATTTGATTGTAGTAAATTGCATAATTACATGGGCCATATTCTTTGGGTATGACCCTTGGTTTTCTTCTTTTGTTAACTGTTAACAGTGTGTTCATTATCTGGTTGTGAATAAATTGGAAAACATGAAATCTATGTGTTTAATGTTAATATTGTAATTCTGACTACATTTTTAATTTACCTTGTTTTTGTAAGCACTAGAATGTGAACATCAGTATGTTGGGCTACAATAGTGTTTATCTGGCACTTAATGTAGATAAGTAGAGCTATGAGCTGTTACTTGACTGTTTCCTTTAATGTGGGGTTTGATTCTGTCAGCCCCTGTCCATGTCACCTCACCTGACAGTGCTCTTGGGCTGTTGCTGAAAAGTGACCTGTCCCACATTATTAGCAAATAAATTACTCATTGTTCTTGAAATCCTACACTGATAGCTGCTAAATGCTGTTTTACTATATGTTGCTGGACTATGAATTCAAGCACAACTGTTATTGTTTATTGACTTGCCAGATGCATTTTCAATAAATAACAGTTTCTAGGAAATAAAAGTGTAGTTTAATGATGGTCATGCTAAGTCTGTTTTCAACATGAGCATTTTTTGTTCTGCTTCACAAATGTTTTTCAAGGTTTTGCTGTAAATTTTGAAATACAAGTTTTAAATGAAATCCAAATCTCTGTGATTGCTGTAAAGTTAATAAGAAAATACTATGGAAATAGCATGCATACACATAAAGAAAAATGTGCTGCAAGTTGATAAAGGGCATACAAGTGGAATCGACTATTTAAAAAAATGCCAATATAATGGGCGTTGTAAAGCTTTGAACAAAAAGAAAGTTATACCTTTTTTACCACTCTGGCTTCTTTGGTAATAAGAAAAGCATATTGTTTCTGTATCATTAAAACTGCTTGCAATATGCTTGCTATATATTTTATCTTCTTACAGCAAGCTTTTTTGGTTTAGTCCCACATAATTTTCAACTCTAAAATTGTTTTTGAAAGTTATTTAATCTACTCTTCAGAAATGGATACTGAATCAAACTATAATAATTTAATCCCACAATGTCCTCTGATGAATGGTATGTGTTCTGCTTTGCAATATAATGCTATTCCTATTTAATAAGTGTTACTGGTACCTGAAATACCTGGCAGATATATCTATATCAGCTAAAGCCAGTGACTGGCTGTTCCAAGTTTCCACTGGAATCAATTGAGTAGATATTTTCCAAATTGTACTAGTTAATTGCATTCACTCTGTATAGAAGTAAGGTATTAAGTGTATTGCATGAGCTGGGGAGGAAAGATACAAGTGCACAAAAGGAATGGTGGTAAAAAGCCAAAGACTCTATTTGTGGAATGTTATTTGCCTTCCTCCACCAAGACTATCTTAAACCACTTTGAACTAGAAGAAGGATGCTTGCTGATACAGATATTGTTCACTGACCACAGGATGCAAAAAATATTTCTGAGCTTTGTAATTTTATTCTGTAAATGCTTATTGCACATTTTCAAGTATGGTTGCTCATTATCCAATAATAAGCGACAGTGTGTCTTTTTTCTTGTACATTTATAAATAACTTGTGTGTTTAAAATATATCTTACCAATGAGCCTTACATAACAATATATTTATGACCAAATGTGTCAGTGGAGCAACAGACAGCACACTTGCCTTTATTGCTGGAAAACCAATAATCTGTGAGTTCTATCCCAACTCCTGATGACTGGATTGCTGACATGGCAATGCTATACTTGACAGCAGGTCATCCTTTGGATGAGATATTAAACTGAAGTTCCATCTGCTTAACTTGGTGGTGGTAGCTCAGGTGGATATAAAAGATCTCACAGCACCTCACAAAAAGAACAGGAGAAGTTCCTTGAATTTGTTATGATTCATCAGAGGATTATTCTTTGAAGAAAAAAATACATGAACATGATTCTCAGAACACCACTTTCAATAAACATGATTTAAAGCTTTTTCTCTAGGAGGGGGTAAGCCCCCCTGCATTACCTGTGTGGGAGGAAAGCACCCATTATGTATACCAACTCCATCGTCACACAACAGTAGAGAAAGTGCAACACCTTCCACTTACTGAAAATGTTTTTCAACAATTAAGTCATCACACTGCCTTCCATCAAGGCATAAGACTTAAACTTAAGCTAACATTCACATTCCCAGTTCCACAATGTCCTGGCCAAATTCCCCCTTAGTAATAGAAATACCTCCTTTGGTCTTCCCTGAAAGGAGACCACTAGCCTAATGGGACTAATTAAGTCAAAAAAGGAAAACAAAATTAAAAAACTGATCAAGTATAAGGGATAAAGTTTGTCCTAATCCTGCTTCACTCTTACATGTACTCTGATTATTAATATTTCAGACTGAGAGTACAAGATCCATGCCTGTGTGTGTGTGTGTGTGTGTGTGTGTGTGTGTGTGTGTGTGTGTGTGTGTGTGTGTGTGTGTGTGATGTTTATGCCTAACATCTGAAATAAGGTTTACTTACACACTTCCCAACACCATATTATGGCTTTTGTCATAATAAAAATTACTTTATTTCCCAATATAATTCTTTTCAGATTTTAGAGTGCCTTTTCCAAAAAAAAAAAAAAAAAATCAGAATGGACGCCAAAAAGTTTTCTCAGATATTTACATTATCACATGTAATGGCATGCACGTTATGTTCAGATCCCTGATAATTTGTCCCTACAGCAGTTTATTATGCGCAATCACAGCTAAACATATCAGAAGGTCATGATTTATTTATTTTACTTTTTTTTAATTTTCTCAGCAGAAGCACTACAATAAGTCTAATATGTAACATCCAGTCCTGAATTGCTCTCATGAGTTTCAGCAGTTTGAATTAAGCTGAACCATAAATGAAACCATTAATCTGTATCCATGTTTATTGCACTTCTGTAAAGCAAGTGTCCTGCAACTGTATCAAAAGCATGCATTCAGTACACTGCTACACTGTGTTCTGTGTGGTTTAATCTCTGCTGGGTAACTCAGTTATCTGCATCAGTATCACATTCCTGTACTCACTTTGACAGCTTTTCTAAGTGATATAATGTTTACAGAGACCCCTGCCTAAATACTGATTATTCACCCAGGTGATAACTTATTCAGCTGGTTAAGTGAACAAAAGGTGATCACACACTCCACTGATTACAACATTAATGAATCATTAATTTAGTCAATAACGTAATTAATTAACATTTATTGTAATTTTGAGAGAAATCAGTACAAATATGTTCATCAATGAAGTGCCTTCCCGATTTAAGCTATAAGCTATTGGTATAGAATTTACCTCCTAGTCCAGGGCGAAGTCTGTTGTCGTAATCATCTAGCAAGCCATCCAAGATTCGAGTAAAGACTGTAATGTTGTCATTGGGGCCTTCTTTTGCAGTTGTACTTAGGACCTCTGAAAAACTTTAACCAATATATGAAGATGAAGCATCTTGCAAGAGGGTATTTATACAAAACAACCTTTCCCAGCCTTGTTATGCTTTATGTGACACCATGGGAGGGCATGTAACACTTTTTAATGCAAAGCTCCAGATGTTTAATAAGACTCATTAAGGTTGCTTTCAAATCACACCAAATGATTTTTATCTTACCCCACTTATAAACAAACTATACTTCTGACGCTTGAATAATGAAAATAAAAACTCTACACATCTTGAAGAGGCTTATAATTGAAATAATTAGTGATTTTTAATAATTTAAGGTTACACACAATTAAAATCTGAGTTTTCATTTGAAATAAATTTACTTTTAGTGTAAAAAATTATTTCACAGTCTCTGATCTAATCCAAATAAGAAAAGTGATTTCAGGCAGGAATACATTTCTCAGAAGATGAATGTTTAAACTAATGCAAGGAAAGAGGTATTAACATTGATATGAGTTCTTACCTGTAGCCATGCAAGTTGAAAAAGACATAAAAAAAAATAATGTGCTTGGCTGTAACAAATGTGGCAAGCATTCCATTGCCCATTCCTGGTACAAGAAAAGCAATCAATAAATGTTTTGCAAGAAAATGGTCTGTATAGTCCTTTTCAGTTGCCATTAGCCCTGAAAAAAAAAAGAAAAATAAAGGGCATTAGCAATCAAATTTTCATTGAATAAGTTTATAATGTCTGCATTTGCTTAGTAAGCTTTTAAAAATTGTGCATACTATTAAATCTAAACAGATGAACAAAGTCCATAAAGCTATTCATAGGTTATTTGAACTTATCATGAGTGCATGTATACATCTACTGGGAGAGATGGATAGAAAGAGTAGTTTTCTAGCATGTTAGGAATCATATGGGAACAACTGTGTAATAAAATATGCTCCTTTTCCAAAACACACTCACACAAACATATACACACACTTTCCACATGCTCCATATTGAAAGGCTTTGCCGCACCTTCATTGTTAAATATTTTTCAAATAACAGTCCATGGTAAATGATACTGAATCACAATAATTCAGCGATAGAACTTCTTGTAATTATGAAGAAACAGTTTTTTAACTGTGCTATGAACTTCCTGACTGAAGTTGTTATGCACTCCATATTTTGCACCTTTGTTTCATATTATGACAGGTAATGTTTCACATTTTCAAGACAGAAGGTTGAGTTATGATGCCTACATATACATATATGAACTCACACATGCACACACATATTCATTTACTTTTAAGGGTGTGTGCATGGGCACTTTCAAAGTCAATAAGTTATTTGTGAAAATTCTGATCAGATGAAAAATAATGTCTGCAAGTAATATGATTACTTGTTAATTAAAGACTACTATGATTTTTCAAACTACCAGAGATGGCAAAAACTTTATAAATGATTACTCTATACCCATCTCACCTTCTTTGCTCAGGAATTCTGGACAAAGACAGTCATAATGCAGGGACAAAGGCCCCAAAATAGGGACAATTTAGAAACAGACCAACAGGTTTTACCTTTTAAAAATTCTGAATGTATGCAATTATTTTGTAATTTACCATTAAATCAAAACTTTTGGGAGGGTCAGGGTAAAAATGTGAAGCAAAATTAGAGACATTCTGCAAAATTAGAGACAGTTAAGAGGTAAGATAACTATACAATAAGGTTACAACCTACCCTCTTTAATAGTGACAGTCCATATTTAGGCAATTGTGTCCCTTGGAAAAAAAAAGGAAAAATGGCAAATGTCCTGAGATTTTAGCATATAATATATTTCCTATATTTCCACTAATTATTGCATTAAAGACTTATTTCATATCTGAAACACCATTAAATTATATGAAACAAAACATTTCTATGACACTGAGCTTTTATTATGTCAAAAAGTGAAGTCCAGTTCTTTCCACTAGTTGTGGGCATGGTCTGCCCTGCAAAATATTATGTTTCCAGCAGCAAATATTCCTCTTTGGGTATTTGAAGAGGTAGCAATCTTTTGTATAATTAACATCGTAGGGTCATATTCAATCACATTTGTCAAATACTTGATAGCATATGTAGTTAACAGAATATCAAGACAGCTCACAGAAATTATAATACCGTACGCTTTTTGTTTACTTATTTCAATGTCTGCCTACTCTGCCCATAGGTGTGTGTGCTGCATACTATCTTTAAGAGTACAGAGTGTTTCCTCTTCTTCTAATAACTTACTGTACAGTCTTCCTCTACAGCTCTTACCAGATGTTTTTGATCCACCCCCCCCCCCCAAAAAAAAAAAACAGATGCACATACCAAAATCTGCACAGACTATAATACCTTCAGAGGGAAGAACGAGTCGTATATATGTATGGAAAGGATCTTCTACTTTTAAATTCATTGATGGAAATAAAGGCTGCATACTTAGGAAGGGAGTAATAGTGATAATTCTTTTACATACTTAATAATTATATCTCAACTTGCAACGTTAAATCTGTGGAATCCTTGTTAAAATATGTTTCGTATTTGTATGAGATTAGACATCATGTGAATTCATACTGCTCCCTGCTTGAATGAAAAATATTTAGAATGGTTTGTTTTCTTAACTAAGAATGTATGTGGCCCTGCCCGTGTTAATAACGTGTGAACTGAATAAAAGTGTTTTAAAAAAGATTCTAGGGAAAATCAGCAAAGTCAGACATGGGGGGGGGGGGGTGTCAAAGTCCAAACTTATGGATAGTTTTAACATTATTTATTTAATTCTGTTAAAAACAGGCTTTGCATCAAAATGCATTTTCAGAACAATAAGAAGTATGCACCTCTAACGTCTGGCTTTATTGGCTAACTGTGTGATTTATCATAAAATCAGAAATTTTAGGAAGAAGGACAAGGAAAAGCGTGTCAAAATTAGGGACGCTCTGCAAAATGAGGGAGAACTGAGAGGTGAGCACGCATTCCCGACGTACACATGTGTGTTTGACAGGCAGTTCCACGAAATGCAACTTTTTGTTATGGGCTTGGAGCGGTCTCGTTGTTCTTGCAGTAATTAGCTATTGATTGTATCGCCTCGCTGTGAGTTGAACACCACAGCAATAGACAACTAGTCGCGCGGTCGTTCCGAAATCCGCGTGGAGGGGTGGTCAGCAGCCATCCGCCGGTGCACGTGTGCTTTATTAGAGGCAAAGCTGCAAACGAAATGTGAAGAGGGGTCAGAAAACCTCAGGTTAGAAAACGTATTATAGTCTCTGTCCCACACACACACACGTGTGTGTTGCAGCGTTGAAGAACTAGAAAACGAACCCCCTTACTAGCTCCTAACTAAGCCCGCAGTGCACTTGCTATGGCTCGGGAAACGATCTCCTGTTTGCTAGGAGAGACTCTGCACTACAATTACAACTCCAGATAGTCCAGCTGCTGCCAAGAAGTGGAGAAATAGTCAAGATGTACAAGATCTCTTTCAATGGCGTACTGTGAGCGTACAGTGATAAACATTTAATGGAAATAACTAATGGACCTAGTCTCTCCTATTTATCCAGAAAAGTTGATTTAGTTAAATGAACGCAGGATAAAAAAAAAATTTTTGAATGGATGTATCCAACGGGTAGATGAGGTAGGCTACAACTACAGTGTACATTAGACACTCGATGCATAATAGGTATCATACCCGTTATACGTAAACTGACCATTGCATGTATACCTATTATGTTATATAAAGTAATGCGCTTCTAGAAACAAACATGTTGGGATGCTGTATCCAAACTGCAGTGCAAAAGCAAAGTTTCGTGAATGTACAAATAGTGGTCCATTTGGCCTAGCATTCTTTTATTGTCTATCAAATGTTTCGTAGGGAAAAAAAAAAGATCTTACAAAGTTTCGGCACCTACACGGCAGCTCACGACCCCTTCTCAGCAGTTTGCGTGCGCCCCAGATGGCGAGTGCAGCGTGATTTGGGGGTCTTCTGTCGGAATACGCATGTAGAGCACTTAAGATGTATCGATCTGATAACAGCTGTCAAGGCGTTCAGTGTCTGAGCAGAAGCTGTATCCCTTCCTACTAAGAAGCCGATGGTGATGCTGATGGTGAGGATGTTGGTAGCGATTTTTCCCTTTGTGCTACTGCCTATTCAGCACTTTTAGAAAACACGAAAGAGGGTCCAGTCAGCCTCCTATTAAGAAAGGATTTCCCATTCTGTCAGGGTTGTATGCCCAAGTGATGGTAGAAAACTCCACTAGGGTATTCGCATCCCAGTTCCCTGAACAATAGCAATACATTAAAAGCAAACACAATTATCCTCGTTCATTTCTACATCATTAACCTCAGACATAATCCTAATAGAAAGATAACTAGGAAAGATACTCCTCCACACAACTGGATCAAAATCCTCTCTGCGCTGGGAAGGTAGAGCTTGCACTTTCTTCTCTAGCGCTGCACTTTGCTTACTTAGCAGTAAAGCAGCACGTCATCTGCACCAGCTAGTGCACATTTTGGGGCGCGTGGCTATTGGCTCCGCGTGCTATTAGGTCATCAATGTGTAATAATGACTGTAGCCGCGGTACTCTCTGTGTGTTTGCAAACAGCGGTGCTCACTGCAGGCAATTATATAAGTTGTAATCGTTTTACTACACTGCCAGATAGATTCGTACAGGTTATTGCTTGGTACTCTGGGGATATCAGACGGTTCCCTTATTAGTATTTGAACAAACCAGGATTCAGGAGTCGCGTCACATTAGTTACTACCGTGACTATGGATTAGCCACTGAGATCAGACAAGTAATTTTAGTTATTAATTAATACCCTTGGGGATTTATACGTATGTTGTTGGGCCGAACTGTTTATAAGTTCATGTTTTAAATCCAGTAGAAAGAAAACTTTGGTCATATACAATCACATACCCACCTTAACGCCGTCGAAAAGGAGTCTGCCTACTTTCACCTAAACTGGCTTGCAGTTTCCTTTTCCACCAACGGAGGGTAGTACAATCCTTCCGTTATAAACGTGAAGAAACGGTGAGCTTTAAAATGTGCGGGTATTCAATGACACAATCAGTAGTTTATATCAACTGCATGCTTAGTAAATATTTACAAATACCAGCAATTGATTCCTTGGATTTATTTTGAAGGAATGCATGGGTATGCATGCGCCCTCTTTTAGTTAATGTATACGTCCCTATTATTTATCCTGATGTGACCTGTTTAGGGTTCTCAGCTATTTGAAAATTACTACGCCAAGCACTAGGGAAAAAGCCCCCTGCTAAATCAATCTAAGCATTGACGGGGACTACCAACTAAGGAACCGTGTTAAAATGTGTCATGTTGGAAAGCACAGAGCCTGAAAGGAGGCAACTTGCATCCATGGAACTTGATTTATGCTTCATTGTTTTCCTAAATGTGGGGAAAGGCATAGCAAAGCAGAAAGACTGCAACTTATCAGTCATCCACTGCAAGTGCTGGCCACTACATTAAATGTATATTTTATTTATAAATCACACTAATTTCCACTCCACAGCATGCACATAAATACTCATGTACACGACTTATGCTTTTAAATTGATTTTTTCTGAAACATGCTATTTTTATTTTGAATCGTTTTAAGAGCTTCAACTGCTAATTTGAAGGATTCGTTTTTAGAGTATTTTCTCGGATACATTCAGAAGCAGAAAGGACCAGACGCAATCTTATACATTATTAATTTCATATGTAATAATCTTTACGAAAATACTTTTGACTTCGTCACTTGTATGCAAAGACTTGAAACTATTACTACAGCTACAGCAGTTTACTGAGACGTCTTTATGAAAGTGCAACTGCTGCATATCAGACACAAAGTGTGTCTCCAGCCAGCACATTACGCATCTGTAACCAGATTAATAATGTGTCCAGTTTAAAGCACGTTTTCTACACTGAGCCATTCGGTAGCAGATTGTTGCTGCGAAAACATAATTTGTGCATTCATAACTGTTCAGTTTAAATATATGTATTTATTTATTGTTTTTTTTTTCTGCGACAGTACCCTTATTGTGCGACAGTAGCTGTGGTGGTTGTCCAAAAGATGCCAGAATAGCCAAACATAAACATTCCCATACCTGCAATATCTAACATTCCTCTCAAGCGTACTCTCTACGAGGAACAGTCCTTATTTTGAGTCTTAAAATGTCCATGTTCCTCATTAATCCACATTGAAAGGGTCTGTCATACATTCAATAAGCATATTTTCACTGATAAATGAAAAAATTACTGAATCATATTAATTTAAAAAAGAACGCTCACTGAATAACACATTTTAATCATCCTGTGAACTTCCTAATTGAAGCTGTTAGCATGCGTTCCCCATTTTGCCCATTTGTTCCACATTAGAAGCAGTGATGTTCCACATTATGTAGATGGAAGGTTGAGGGATATGCCCCCCCCCCCCCCCACACACACACACATTCAAGCTTTTACTCCACTTTTGTGAAACATAAACTTTAACAACTAGAAATATTTCACATTTTGCCGACCCAGAGTAGGAATGGCTTGAGATAGTTGCCTCATACTTCATTTTTCTATGTGTTTCCTTACACTTTGCTTACGGATACCTCTCAGCCGTGCATAATTGTTTTGATTTTACTTCATTTTTTGCTGTCCTCTTTTCTATGAAATCACTGAAGATTACAGTCAGTCAATAATTCTATGCATTAGCATGTGATACATTGCATTGTTCAGAAAAATGCATGCTGATGCAAAACCTATTGTTCTATTAAGGTTTCAAACGAATTCGAGAACTATTAAAAAACATAAATGTTTAACACTTTGTTCCTCCATTATAATCGGCTTTGTCCGTGGCTCAGGATGAACAAACTTGCGAGCGATGGGCTTCACAATATACGTGTCAATAAAAAAAATCAAAGAACTCATGATCAAAAACATAGATTAGATCCGAGGACCGTTGTCAAGAGTTTCCATTTTCTGTAATTTATCCAGAACCTTTTCTTTCATTTTGTTTCTGATGGTTTCCTAATTGATTGGGACACTGAATTAGGTCCTCCAGTACTTTATTATAGGTGTCCCTACAAGTATGGCTAAACCTGCACCAAAGAATCCTCCAGAGTGCAGGCAAATTAAAGATGTGCCGGACAAATAAATGTAGGGGAGAGTGTACTTACTCAAATATCACAAGGCTTTTTATGCAGTTAAGATGGACGTTCGCAAAGTGGCATAAGGACTCTAAATCTAGGCTGAAGAAAATTGCTTTGGCACAATATTTCCTTTCATTTTAGGTTGCAAGGAGGGGTACAGATTACAACGGTAAAATATACTTGGGGGTGGGGGGATATGTATGAACTAACTAGGAAAACCTTAATGGAAAACGAATTAAGAGGATGGAGGTCAGAAATGATTCTAATGCAACTTGCATCTGAACAGGGAGGGACGACAATTTAACTGCTCAGTGGAACCAAAGAAACAGAGAGGTAATTTATTTGGAAAAAAGACAAGAGTAGAGGAAGTACTGATTTTCTAGGGTGAGGTAAAAGAAAAAAATGGCCCTCCAACAATGATAGACTAATGCTTATCGGTGTTCAAATGAAATTAGGTGATAGCAACCAAGAAAATAAGTTCACACGTTTTAGAGATAGTACAACTTCTAAAAGTGCACAGGGCAATTGTAGCTACCACTGAAAGGTTAATTAGTAGAGCATACAAATACATCAGGAAAGAGGGACAGAGAGAAAAAGAAAGAGAAAACAAGCTGAGGATAAAGAAAGATTGTGAAAGGAAATGGACTAAACTTGAAGGTAAAGATAAATGTGGAATTTAACTCCCAGACATGCTATCAAGTTAAGGAAGTTTGGAATCTTATGGGAGTGACTACACATGAATTTCTGTACATGACCAAAATAAAACAATTGCCCATATGTTAAGAATGCATATTGGAGGTGTGGAGATAGCAAAATGGGAAACTGAGAGCACATTTCTGGGCAAGTAACTAACTTCCAGATTTTAAGCAATCACTGTAAAATATGCTCAGAGACATTCTAATAGACCCATTAACCACAAAGGGCTTATTTATGCTTAACTACAAGTTGGATTCTGAGGTTCCTGTGCATCAAAAAAACACTATCAAGGCTGTCACCAACAGCAACCACAAAGGTATAACACTCAGATAGAGACCATGATTAGAACCTGCATGTCAAGATATTATCATGACGATCGATGACATAACCAGTTCAAAAGTACAATTGCTTTGGACAAATCCTGTTTGCAGTACATAAATAAGTCACTTTCTCATTACAATGTAAAGACAAGTTGGACTGTCCTTAGAGAAATATCAGACTAAGAACTTATAGGGGACAAGATAAAAAGCAAATATACCAGTGAGGTAGAATATGGTACTGAGTAACCAAATAAGATATGATATAGATTATTTGAGGAACAATTGTATCTTTAATATGGTTAAGCTGTTTGGGTAAGGCAGAGGCTAGCTTATATGGGCATTGTATTAATAATGTTCTTTACTTTTCTTAAAAAAAACAGTAACTGTTAAATTATCTCACTTAAATTGTAAAATATTTGTTTTGACTTTGTGATGTGAATATGTTTAAAGTCATTACATAAAAATTAATATGGTACAAGATAGGCTGTAGACACAGAAGTATAGTCTTGATAATATGATACAGGTAACTGAAGAGTATTTTTAGTAACATTGTGCATTTTCACCACTCTTGTCCCCATTTTATTTAACACAAAGCAGCAATTTGTATTGCTGCATAACGCCACTTAGTTCTGTGGTTCATCTTTTTGTGAGGAGCCTTATGTGTGAAATCTGCACTCCCTTCTTTTTGTCATTGTGTATTTTTGCCAGGTAATCTGGCTTCCTCCCATATCTTAAAGATGGACTTTAGGTAAAATTTCAGCCGTCTGAATTGCCTGCAGGTTTCTCTGTTGTGTGAGAGTAAATTTGTCATGTGCCAGTGTCCTACTTAGAATTACTTCATCTGTGTTGCACCTACTGAGCGCGAGGATAAGGTCAGGATCCCCATGACCCTGAACTGTTTTAAGAATGTAATCTGATCATGAATGGCGATTTCTTAAAGTCTTCCTTCATATGCTTATCTGGGGGAGATAGAGTCATCTGCCATACTGTCTGATCTTCTGAAGTGAACACATCCTTGACAGCGAATCTAGGGGAAGTGGTATAATAGTTTACTAGCTAGCTTAACTTTAACAAAATCAAGGAGAAGCCAATACATATGAAATATGATTTGCTGGTACACAACTCCCCTACAGTTCTGAACACTTTCTGCCTCCAGTCTTAGTGAATTAAGAATAATATTTTTATTGAAAAACCTGGAACGCAAGGCATAGATCACAGCACAGAAGCCTATAGGACACTGAAAATAAGGACAGGAATTTTAGTCTATGCAAATAACAGTGGTTTCTTTAACTTTTTTTTTTTTTTTTTTTTTGGACATAAAATACTGGGGTATTCTAACTGGGAGATCTGTTTAAAGCTGTACTTGCTGAAGGAGCACTGTATTCTGGACTGAGTAAATGAGTGCATATTAACTGAGATTAAGATGTATATGGGCCTAGATGAGAACCTACACCAGTTGAGAGTAGAAAAATAGAGGAATATGTTCACTATTGAGATTTGCTGATTTAAAGACAGTTCATTGTCTGTTTAAATTGTTTAATCCTGGATCACTATGTCAGCCTTAAGGTGAATTCTATTTTTGTTAATCCCGTGCAGGATCACTAGTTTTACCAAAGGTGATTATACTACATGTTAGAAGGTATTGATGCATAGAATATTATTTTATGTGAGACCTTGTCTTATTATTTCTTGTTTATAACAGCTATATAGGTAAAAGGTTTGCACAGCAAATTTTTTTATGGATAGTAAAATCCTGGACTTCATCTAAATGTCTCAGATTCTCATTTTTACTGATGCCCTGACAATATTTATCATTGGAGGGGGGGGGGGGGCTTCATCCAGAGAAAAAAAGTGGACATAGCTAAAATTAAGTTTATACTGAAAATGTGTGATGCTGTGATGATCCATGCAGTAAGCAGAAGGAGGGAAAAGAGGATGTAGCCGAGAGTCACACAACAGCAGCAGCATTCCATAACCTCAGTGAACCTTGACATCTTATGAACAATGAGATGGTGAAAGATACTGAGAAATTTAGACTTCAAATGATTTATGCTAAGTAAGGAATTTTCATTTTCATAAATTAATATATCTAAAGAGGCCTCAAAGAATAATTAAAGGCCAAATAATTTTGCAAGATACCCACGGTGCAGTTGGATTAAATGAACCATTTCTCAAAAATTCTTGCAAGCTGTTATATTAAGTTTTATCCATCTTGCTTCATTGATAGGATTTCTAAGAATAAAGTACTAATATATAATAATTTAAGTAGTACATGCTTATTTGTCATGAAGGCTGGCAAGATTTTCTAATAAAAATATCCACTGAATGGCGTGGCAATTATTTTTGTCAGGAATCTCTAAGTAATTTATCTGTGACACTCCATGACAGGATATGCCAAGATAAATCTGTAGTGAAAAGTAAGGCAAGCAGTTTGGCAAAAAACTGCAACAGTGATTCAGTTATAAACTGCTAAACTGCCTAGCAGTAGCCAATGAAGTACATTTCTGCAGAGATTATAACATATCGTAAAAAGCTACAATGTAACTATTACTCCTGCCTGCTCATCTTTATAAAGAATAACCAAGGAGTAAGAATTAATTGAAATTAGCTGACAATACCTGAAGTAAAATGAACTCTACCTGTGAAGTCTGATTAGTAGAAATAGTCAAAATCCTTCATTCTTTTACATGAAGTTAGCTGACATACAAAGGTATAGCAAGCAACATGAACTGTATTAGTTTTAGGTTTTTGGCAAGTTTAAATGTATTTTATTAATTACAACATATCTCTCATGAAAGAAAGAGATACGACATAATGATTAAAATGAGTTCAAAAATGAATCTAGCAATTTTCCCCCAATATCTAAAAAAATGCTGGAATCCAGGAATCTGAATAAAATATGCCTTTTAGTAACAATGCAATGACAATCTGAATTACCTGAAAAAGTATAGCATGTGGTTCGCTTTCTTTCTTTCTTTTTTTTTTTTTTTTTTGGAGGGGGTGGGGACTTTACTGGCTGAAATGTTAGTACACTGTTAGTTAATAACAGGAAATATGTACATACCTCTCAGTCTCTTAGAGCAAGAAATCTGGATAAAGCCATAAATAAAAGTGGGACAAAGGCCTAAAAATAGGGACAAACTTTAAACATTGCTCTTACAAACTTAAACAGTTGATAGAATAACAGGTTTTGCATTAGCATGAATTTTCTGAAGAATATGAAGTCTGAAACTCAAATTTATGTCATTATTTTGAACGTCAATCTTTAATGATGTTCCACTAATTTGCCAGAAAACCACAATTTTATGAAAAACAGACCAAAAATATGAGGTCAAATCTGTACATTCTGCAAAAATCTGTACAGTTGGGAGATATGAATATGCATGCAAGTTAAAGTTATACTTTGTAATGGTTAATGTTGCAGATAAGAAGTCAGTGTATTCATTAATTGAACAGTAGTTGTTTCCTCCAGATGACTAACATATTGAGTTTTTCACAGCTGATATATAAAAGATGATTTTTACACTGCCAGCAGTAGAGTTAATTACCGGCATATGATATTTACTAGGGTATGTATTATAAGGGAAGTCGATAAAGAATTATCTATGATAAACTATTAGAGTGATAAGCATGCCGATTCCAAATGAGAGCAGTGCAATGTCTTACCATTGTCTTCCCCCTACTGCCATTCTAGGAATGAAATACTAGGATGAGACTGATCTGTTTGCAGGGGTGAGGCAATGCTAAGACATTATATTTCTCTGATGTGTATTATTTCTTCTCTTTCTTTGAGGAAATATAAGTATTATCAGGGGGTGGAACATGTACCAAAATGTTGGACAATGACTAACACAAGTCTGCATTCATTCAACTGTCATGAGATGTTACAGGGTAAATTCTTCTGAACTAATACTGATTTTACATGCAAGCTATTCTACTAGCACTGAAGTACATATATCTGTAATGGATTTATATTATATCATCGAGTTTTCCAAAACTCAAAATTCTTATGATCAAGAACATATGATTGAATTCCTGCAAATTATGTATATACATTTATTTATTTATTTTATTTTACATTTGTTCACTGGACTAGTCTAACAGGATACATGTCCATTTTCAGTAGAGGCCCGGGGAGAAAAGCTCCACTACAAGTTATATACTTTATTAAGTATAAAAAGCTTATACAGTAAAAGCAGTTTGAACCATTGCATAAATGTGGAGGGCAACATTATAAAAGTAATAGCTACACTGTGAAAGATTAACAAGCAAAGACGGAATAACAAAAAGAAGGACTATGTTAACTCATTTGTACCAGGTATACATTGAAGCAAAAAGGAGTAAAAGGGTAATCACAGATCCCCAAAATAATAGCTAGAGGAGAAGAAAGGTATAGGAGTAATAGTAGTACTTTTGTAGCAGTGATAAGGCAAGAGGCCATAAAAAGTGTCAGTCAGGATTAGTACATGGGCATTGCCGATGGGAATTCAGGAAGGTTTTTAGTTGCTTCTTGAAGAGGGGTGTCGATACCAGTGAAGTGAGTTCACAAGGAATCTTGTTCCAATTAAAACCAACGGTGTTATTAAACAGGCAGTTACCAGATTTATTGTGTGATTTATGGGAGGCGACTAGTAGCTTGTTCACTGAGTGAAGGCTTATGAGGTTTTTATAAGGGGTAATAAGGTTACTGAGTATGGGAGTATTTGTGGGGTCATAAAATATCTTGTGGATAATTGTCAGTTGTTGAAGCAGCAGCTGGTTTTGTAATTCTAGCCAGCCTAGTTGTTTAAGATTTATGCAATGGTGGGTACGAAATGGAGCACCTGTGTCAAATCTAGCAATGTTATTGTATGAGGTTGCCAGTTTGTTAAAATTGGATTTCGATAGATTGGTAAAAATAGGAGAGGCGTAGAGAAGGGTAGAGATCAGATGTGTTTGTGCTATAGCAGTCCTGGCTGAAGGTGTAAGGAAGGGTTTGAGCTTATAGAGAAAGCCAAGTTTTCTATTTACTGATCTAATGGTTAAGTTGATGTGTGAGTCGAACTTAAGATTCTGATCAGTTGTGACTCCTAGAAGTTTAGTGTTAGAGTCAGGTGATATAATTGTGCCATTGTTAGATAGAATTGTAAAGTTGATAGGAGAGGACTTCTGTGTTGGAGTGAACAGTAATAATTTAGTTTTTTTTGGGTTAAGAAGGAGACAGTACTGATGGAACCAATTTTCAGCTGATGTAAATACTTTTTGGGTACTAGACTGCAGTTCAGCAGAAGAAACTGCAGCACAGATAAATGTCGAGTCATCTGCATATTGAATGCAGGAGGATTGTGGAAGGGAAGTTTTCAGATCATTAATAAAAATGGAAAAGAGGAGAGTTCCCAAAATAGAGCCTTGTGGGACTCCAATGGTGATGGGAAGCTGTGAGGATAAGTGATTGTCCCAGAGAACTGCTTGATGTCTATTTTCTAGGTAGGAATTAAACTACTGGACTGCTAGAGTGTCTAAGCAGAGAGATTTTAGAATGTTTAACATGAGTTGATGGTTAACTGTGTCGAAGTCTTTGGAGAGGTCTAAGAATAGAGCTGAGGAAAGTAGGTTATTATTATGATTTTTACAGTCTGTGAAGGATAAGAGCACAGTTGTAGTATTGTGATATGGTCTAAAGCCATGCTGGCAGTCAGCTACTAGGTTATTTTGGAGAAGGTGATCAAGTAATTGCCGATGAATGCATTTTCCATTATTTTTGCTAAGGGAGAAAGTAGGGCTATAGGACGGAAGTTTGAGAGTTCATTTGAGTCCCCCCCTTGTGTAAAGGGATGATATAAGAGACTTTCCAGAGAGATGGGATAATGCCTTCAGCTATGGATCTATTTATTAAAATGGAAACAGGGTAGGCAAGTACTCCAGCTGCAATTTGCAGATACTCAGCTGGTAGGTGGTCAGCTGCAGGTGTGCAGGGTTTAAGTTTCAGAAGTAGGGTAAGGATGTGAGATATTGAGACTGGGTGCAGTTTTAAAGTGGGGGGTTTATTGATTTGAGAGGTCAGTTCCAGGGTGCTAGCAGGTGACAAGGTATTAGCTAGTGAGGTGACTGTTTCAGAAAATAATTTGTTAAAGGCATCAGCAATATGGTTGGGAGAACTCCAAGTCAGATTAGAAGGAGTAGGTGTTTCGGAATTTCCTGGATGAAGTAGTTTATTAATACCTGACCAGAATTTTTGTGGATTTTGATGTTGTGCTTGTTGGAATTTCAGGTAATAGTTTTTTTTTTTGTCTAGGAGTATTAGTTTCTTTGTAGCATTTCTAAGCTGCCTAAAGTTTTGGAGGTCAATAGGGTTTTTAGTATTTCTCCATTTGGTCCATATTTTACTTCTCTGTAGCATTTTTTGCCTGGTCTCTTTGGTGAGCCATGGAGCAGGTTTGTTTCTAGCTTTGATAATATGAGAGGGAGCATGGTGATCTAGAATTTGCAATAATTTATTATTGAAGTATGAGACTGCTTCATCAAGAGGTAGGTATTTTAGGGGAGACCAGTTGCAAGCTTTGAGTTTTGTTTGGTAGCTGGCTAGGTTTAGATCTTTCTTATTCCGGGTAGTTCTGAAAATAATTTGGCTGGTACTAGGGGTCTTTTGTCTAGCAATATAAGTAAGTAAGTGGTCGCTAATATCATCAGGGAGTACACCTGTTTTATATGGCAGGGGATTACTGTTGACCAATATCCAATCTAGGGTGCTTTGTTTGTTGCTAGGTTTATGAATTCTAGTAGGGGAGATAGAGGTTTGATGGAAGCCATAAAGGTTTATGTGAGAAGTTGGTTTGGGGGAAATACAGCAAGTCCAATCAATATTAAAATCACCTAAGAGTATGGTTTCTTGTGGGAAGGATGAGGAGAACCAGCTAAGGGTATTTTCAAGAGTATTATTGTTGCTGTCTGGGGGGATATAAGAGCAAATTATGTATATGGATTTATTAGTATTAACCTGGAGCTTAAAGATGAAGATTTCGTCATTGCTTGGAGAGGGAGGTTGGGTATCTATTGGGGTAACCTGTAATTCAGATTTGTAGAGTATTGCAACTCCACCACCCTTTTTATTCAGATGATCGAGTCTGAGTATGTTGTAACCAGGAGGGATAATATCAATGTCCTTAGTTCCTGGCTTGAGCCAGGTTTCTGTTAGACATAGGATATCAAAGGAATATATATCTATCAGGGCATGGAGTTGGGTAATTTTATTATTTAAGCTATGAATATTAAGGGTGAGCTATGAGAAGAGAGCTGGGTGGACTAGTAGGAGTGACAGAGTTAGTTTAATGGATTGGATGGGTGTTAGTGAGGTAGTTATTTTGGTCCTGGGTTTGGATGAATGTCACCATGTAGAAGTAGGAACGTTTGAGGACTATGTATGAATTTTAAGAGTTTGGAGAAGATTAGGTAAGATTTTCTGGTTTGGAGATGCTTATTATGGGTTAATCTATAGAATAAAGGAAGAAAATAGGGAGATGATGTTAAGTTACTGTAGGTTTGTAAGGCTGGAGCAGAGTGTGCAGTTATTTGCTTTAAAGTGAGTAAAGATTAAGTAAAGCTAAGATGCTCATAGTATGTGAGGGTATATGATACAAGGAGAGTGTTAAGGATTATAAAGAAGAAAAATAGGATAAAATATTTTGGAAAGTCAGATTTAGACATAGTAAGGGGAAAAATGTTAATTGAAGCAAGAAGAATGGAGGTATAAGGAAAGGGAATTGAAAGGAGTAGTTGAAGGAGAGATAGAGAAGAAAAACAGTAAATGAATATGGGCAGAAGTGATAAGTCTGTAACGAGAGAGAGTGGGCTAATTGGTGGAAGTAGGAAGGAGGTGTGGCTATCCGAGTATAAGGTTATGAGTACTGGGGGTGGGTAGAATTTGGGGGTAGGGTAGAGGAGCGGAGTGAGCCCGCAACAAGATCACACTCCAGTGGGGAAAATTCCCTGTTGGCACACATCTATGTAGATTGAGGTGTAGTGGAAATCAGGGAATTTGCCCTTTTCCCCACAGTAGTGTGATCTCAGTGCTGGGATATATAATTTGCAGTGGGTGTGGGGGGTGCAGGGGAGCCCCCTCCAAATACATAATTTGTTGTGTTTTTTAATTTTTTTTTATTTCAAGTTCTCAGAAACTTAATCATATGGTCTCAGTCATATGAATTTCAAGTTTCCATATACTCAATATATTATGAACCCATCTGAAAGTTATCAAGTGAGGTTTGGAATGACATCAACCACACACTTTATTGAAGTAATTAAAATGCAGTAATTTTTCAGAACAGTAAGGCAGTGCTTACATAACATGTGATTATTACTCTTATTCTTTAGTTCACTGGAAAATAACAATGCTAAAACTGATTATTTTGACAATTATTTTATTCTAATTTATGCATGTATTTTCCATGGCAGCTTGAAGTTAAAAATGTTTAATTAATATTTTTCAGAGATATACTGAATAACTTATTTAAAGATTTTAACAGATATATACATAAAACTGAACTTCTGTGCATATACTGTAAGTGTATTCAGATTTAAACACAACTGGAATTGTAGAGTTGTTTCCTCAAAAGGAAGCAGTGAGACTACTTGTAAAACTGAATATAATGTATAAGTGACAGTAAGTGTGGCATGAGTGATAGTTGTATGTTTATACATCCAAAGGAAAGGTTACTTAATAAATAAGGGACACGTTTAATGGTTAGGGTTTTATTTTACAAGGAACATAGCTGCATTGAATGTGTATTATTATATATAGTTAATCAAACTAAGAGTAATGGAAAAATTATTGCAGAGAATTATGATTTGCACATTACCTGGTGAGATAACTTGGAGCTATCTCATTTTATTATTATGATAAGATTTTTGATAAGAAGATTGTTTTACAGTATTTGACAGTTGAGAATTACATCATGGTATGTGAAAGTAATGAAATCTGATACATGTCATTTTACACATTTGAAATGATATTTGAGATTTTTGCCATTGAGAAACAGAAAGAGTATTTAAGATCAATGCAATTTTCTGTATTTTGCAGTGTTTCATTCAGTACAACAAAGGGGAGCCAAGGATAAGATCATGTGACAACGATTTGTTATTTAAATATGTGCATTTGTTTTAATAAAGTAGTTAAGGGATGGACAATATTGATGATAGTGATTTACCTGAGCTAATATGAGAGACTTGGAGTTTAGCAAATGGAGGGAAAATATAACTGAATTTATTGGCCAAGATATCTGCTATGGATTCTTAGTGTGGATAGTGCCTGACACAAACTACTTACAACACACTACGGCATTATTGTGAATTTTTCATACACATCTACAAAGTGCTTGTGGCTAAATTTAGTACTGATGGCTATCATATGCTTACAGGTAACCTTGGTGATTCTCGTTGTATTCTTAAGTTCCTTAGTAATTTAAGTGTTGTTTTCTTGATCTGGGAGAGACCAATATTTATGTAAGGCTAGACACTAACATTTCATGTTATATAATTTGTTAATTCTATTCTCCCCCAGACTTGACATCTGCCGTGCTTACTCTTTTTAAGAGAGAAGGGAACCATTTTATCTATAGAATGATGTAATAGATTATGACATTCCCTGGTTAGTGGTCAGTTACCAATTTTAGGAATTTGGAAGATTTAGACTGTGTATGTTTTTCAAACAGGTCAATAAAATCTGATATGCTTCTAGTGAAGTGCTTTTGCTGAAGTCCTTGAATGCAGATGGATAGCTGGGACAAAGAAGACTGCCTTTGGGCAGAAGGTGAAGGATAAGTGTACTGATTTTCATAGGGAAGACAATAGTTTTGAGGATGAACAGAGAGCATGGAAACCAGTTAAGACAAGATAGAGATGTGTCCTCTAGTAAGATGATTAACTATTTGGTCCAAGGATCTGGAGCTGATGATGATGTCAAGAAAGATCTGGGCTTAAGAACTTTTTGGATGTGTGGGAGGTCAAGTTGATGTTTGCATAATTAAAGTATCCTAAAAGGTGTTTAATTTGGCGTCTAGCTGGGGGAATATGTTTAGTTATTAGATACGTTTCTCTGGAGATACTGGACAGAAACTGTCATTGCTGATAAACTAAAAATGTGTTTTGTTTAAAGTGATTAGAACTACCATTAAATCAAGGCTGAGATCTCTTGGCATGAAATGTAGAAGTACGAGATGTCTAGTAATTTGTAATAAATAATCATATATGACCACTGCTCCTAGTGGTGATAAACAAGTGCTAAACAAGTAACAGGCACTGATCCATAGAATAAAAAGGGTAAGATACACAAATATCAGTACCTTTATAGACATTCTCATGTTAAAGGAAAGTTTCTAAGTCAGTCATGTTGCTTCTGAGGCTTCCTGTATTGAGTAGAACCACCACAACACCTGTTAAACAGGAATTTGTCAAGTTAGAATATCTAATATTTCACTTTAACAAAAAAGACACTCTTGCTAGTATGTTAAGACAGTGAGTTGTAGTTCCTGTGATTCAGGCTCTGATTGTCTTGATCCTAATTTGCCTACTATATGAGCTTGAGCAAGGCACTTAACCAGACATTGCCCTTGGGTCAGTCCTGTAAAGGGTCTGTGTGTCCAGTGGGTCTACCTAGTTAACAGATGGGTGTTGTTATTCTTCTTCTTCTTATGCTATAAAAGCCCTCAGAGGGCAGGTGTGGTTCATTCTGGGCAAAGCAGGCAGATCTGTCTACCTTGTCCTCCCAGGCTGTCCCAAACTATATCCTCTTTGCATTCTTATGTAACCAGCTGTTGAAGCCAATGATGCTGATTTGTCCTTAAGAGTAATTTCACATGAGGGCAGAATACTACTCAACAAATGACATTTTCTGCAGCGTACAATGAGAGGGCCACATGCAAGGTGAGCTACCTGAGAATATTAATCCCAACCTGAACAACAACAAGGTCATACTCATATTTTGGAATACCTACTGTCTGAGGACCATAGTGCCATTCCTAATGGTAGGACCTGAAACACAACAAATGGTCACCTGGGTCTATATCTCTTCAGTGAAAATTCAATTCAGTGAACAGCATTTTTAGTTCACTTACATTGAACATGCCATTTGTCCAACTGTTCATACTGAGATCACAGTACAGTGAAGATCAGGAAATTTGCCCTTTCCTCACTGTAGTGCAATCTCAGAGTTGGTATGTATAATTAGTGGGGGGTGTGGGGGCAGAGTCTATATTATGAAATCAAAAAGTGATGTAATTGAATGGCATTTACATTGAAGATGCCATTGATCGAAGTCGCTCTTGTGGGGGGCTGCATCACCCACATCCCCAACTAATTATACATATACCAACTCTGAGATTGCACTACGGTGAGGAAAGGGCACATTTTCTGATCTTCACTGTACCAGGATCTCACTATAAACACCTCGATGAGCAGCAGTTCGATGTAAAGTGCTGTTCGATCAAATCACTTTTCGATACGGAGATATAGACCAGTGGGGGCACAGCCCCCCACAAGAGCAGATTTTGATGATTAGCTGTTGCTAGCTGAACTGTCACTTCGCTGACATGATATAGACCCAGTTACGTTGTCCTTCATCAGGTGAATGTAACTTCTATATGCTTGAGAATGGAGTCCATAGTAACTGGAATATTTATGTTTTTATCATTATCTATTTTAGTTGTAAATGCCGTCTGTCTTAAGGGTGCTGCCTCTTTAGCTTGGTGATTCCCTGTAGGGTGCCCTATAAGAAGGATTTGATCATATCGGCGAACATAGTTTTATGTTTACTGACAAGATCCATGCTGACTACCTCCACTTTGTGCATGTAAATGCATCCTGTGCAGATGTGTTTTGCATTTGTTAATAACAGTTGATTATAATTAAACATGATTTTGCTCTGCTACGTCAGGATGCCTATGGAGATTAAGCTGGTCAATGAAACAGAATTCTCAGTTTGTGGCTACATGTAAGACATCCGGATAGGTAGGGTGAGGTACTGGCTGAAAAAGCTAGATATAGTGGCAGCAACAGAAGGTAAGTGACTTAAGTTGTGTTAGGTACAACAATGGACTATAGGTAGTTGCCTGCTTGTGTAGTGGCAGAGCCAGGCTAGTGACTTGAGTGAGTAAATTAATAAAAGTGAAAGGGTTTGAAATGAAAATAGCAAAGATGAGCTAGATAAGAAGACTGAAGATATAATGAGATAACACAAAGATTTAGAAGTATTTAATAAAGGGGAGCATGTCAAAAGTAAAACGTAGAAATAATTACTACTAGCAACTAATATGACTGCATCAAGTCACACTGAGTTGTTCAATGGCAGTAGTCAAAGATTTGGCAACAGTACAAATTAATCACACTTCAAACAAGTGGGCGCATGTAATAAGCAGAACACAGTGTGTCTGTTAGAAAAATATGTACTTAAACATATACAGACTGTTAGAAAAATATGTACTTAAACATATACAGAATGTTAGGAGAATATGTACTTAGACATATATAAACTATTAGAAGAATATGTACTTAAACATATATGTAGTGTGAAGTTTAGAAACAGTATAATATGTAATGCATTTGATTCTATTTAAACAGTATAATATGTAATGCATTTGATTCTATTTAACAATATGGCAGTAGAAATGATCTTACATATAATTGCTTGAAACCAGCTGCAGTATGGTTAACCTCTGACCCTGGCAGTAGCCAGCTCAGCAAGCTTATGTCTTTCAGCATCTATAATCTTTCTGGGTTAGAGAGAAATAAATATGTATGCATGTATATCTTTCTTCCTTCCACCGAGAAGGATGGTTTTGTGAACACTATCAGAGATAGTGTACAGCTGGTAACCAGAGAGACAAAGGAACGCATTAAGAAAAGACTTGACCATTGTATTCGAACTAATCTAAGATCCTTGAAAAAAGTAACATCTACAGGAAGATGTTATGATGGACCAGGTGTCTCGCAAGGCTGTGTTATTCCCATGGGAAAGTTTCCAAAAACATTACCTAAGCATCTTCTTATGAATAAAGTATTATGGACTATAGTGATGTAAATGCCCTGTGACTGACCACGTCAGTAAGGTGGGCAAAAGCTGATTGCAAATGGTATATAATTGAGGGTATTTCCTGAATGTAATTAGTCAAAACTCTATACATGTTATGTATGGTTTTTTGCCTCCTTGTGTACACGAGTAAAGAAACGTTATAGAACTTGAGCCTTCTGTGTTATTGACTGTCATTTTGAAATGCCTAATGATTTTTACAGTCTGATTTTAACAATTTATTTAACATTTTGGTCCTAATCGTGCCGGAATTCCCTTGGTAAGCTGCAGGTCAGAGTGCATGGGTGGTAATAAATCTGCGCAGGAGAAGCTGCCAAAACAAAATGGTTCTTCTTAAAGGGAAAAGACCTCCGACTGAATTGTTGTGTGTAAAGAGGCTGTCCACTTTCTGATCTGTGGCTGAAAAGCGGAAGACTGGGCCCCAAGAAGAAAAATATGCAGTCATAAACGGGAGGCTCAGGTAAGAAGAATTTCCCTCTTTGTCTTTGTTTTAGATCAGGGACCAGGTTACACTGTGCTATTGCTAAGGTTTGTGATAGCAGGGAGAGAGAGAGTCGAAGTATTGTATCTTTGGTCATAGATCAGGGGAATAACAAAGCAAAGTAAACAGTCATTCTAGACACTACTGTGGATATAGGGAAATAAGATACCACGTGGTACAAGAGAAGGGTTACGTAACAGTCTTTTAAGACATGGGAGATCAGTGCACTAAGAGATCACGAGATCCGCCCCTAACGGATAATGTGAAGCATATGCAATTGCAGTAAGCAGATAATGTGAGATATTTTGCAAAATGTGTTAACAACTATAAATTTGATAGTAAACTAGATAAACTTTCACTAGTTAAACTCCTTAAACAAGCTTTAATCTGATGCAGGGCGTCAGGCAAAAGAAAAACAGCACCAACTAGGCATACCTCAAGCACACAGGTGGATTGAGGAAGCAAATTGTAAAAAAAAAACAGAAGCTTAGAAAATTCTGAAACATTTTTAGACAACAGAGTGAAAGGTCTGACAGACAGAATCTCTGAAAAATGGAAACTTAGAGCAGACTGGACTTGCATTAATTAATGCATACAACAGGAAAATGAGACAATAGATGGATATTATGCTAGATTATTAGAATGCTTTAAACAACAATTAAAAAAATGCATTTTTAAAAGGTTGCATTGCCTCTATCAGTAGCTTTATTACAAAGCATATGATAGATCACTGAACAAGCAGGCTGCAAGCCTTACTTGAGTATGCTAGACGTACTGAAAGACACTTTAATAGTAAAAAAAAAAAAAAAGAAAGGGCACAAGTCTTCACTGCTGAAGACGGAGCTGAAGTATTTGTATTACAGTCAGGTAAAAAGGGCATCTAGCTAGGGACTATAAACAAAATAAGAAAGCAATGACAGAAGATAAAGGAGATGTGGACTGACTATATGATAGTGATAATAACCAAAAATCATCAGGAAAGGTTAATAAACAAAAAGAAAATGTAAATGTAGTAGAGGGAATAAAGGAAGTACAAACAGATGTAGAGGATAAAAATGGAAATAAAATTTTAGATTTAGCATTGTTGAGCCTGGAGCTCTACCTAGCAGATACAAAACCAGAAGTAACACTTCTGGTGGAGGGAAGGAAAGTCAAATTCCTGTGTGACTCAGGAGCGTCACGGACTTTGATACACCCTCCAAGTTACCAAAACATTCTGAATCACCTGATTATATATTAGTAAAAGCAGCAAATGGACAGCTATACAGGGAACCACTTTCCCATAATATAGCAATAACTGACCCTGTTTCAGGTATGACTCAGAAAAGTAAAATTGTAGTTTCTGCAAAAATATCCAGTAAACTTACTGGGAAGAGACCTTGTGCAGATATTTGGCATAGCAGTAGTTCCTACCATGCAGGGTATGGAAGCACAAAGACAAATGGATGCTTTTGTGGTGTGATCAGAGGGTGAAGCCTATTATTGGTACAGCCAGGACCTAGTTATGACTGGTCCAAGGGCAGTAACCAAAGAACTGATAAACGTAGCCATCAGTAAGGTACCCTCCCTTGACACTGATCAGCAGCACTTGTTACATTGTACTCTATACTACTGTAGCACACCAGGACCTGATAAGGAATATAAGTAAGAATCCTGCTGACAGATTAATATTACGAACTTTATGTTGGAATACTGAGGGAAACAGTGTAGTAAGCTGTTCATTACCTCAGGAATTCATGAGATTGTATAAGTCCAATAGACTGCCACATGTCAGCTTGACAAAAAACAAAAGTGTTAAATGGGCAGACTTAAAAAAAAAAGGTAACAAAATGGGAAAACAGACTGATTTAGAAATGTCAGGACAAGGGATATAAAAACAAAACTGAATTGGTTGACACAGACACATACAGCTGTACACTTGCAATCTAGTGAGGACAGCTGATTAGCATTTTTATTAAAAGAAAAAAAAGAGGCCTTGTGTAAAATTCCAACAACTCTGTGGTCAACAGGCAAGTTAAATGTAGGGCTTATTCAAGCAGCAGGACCAGTTACAATTACCCCAAAGTCAGCTTTTAGACCACAGAAAAGACAATACATTTTGGAAAAGAATGCAAAAGTAAAAATTAAGCCTATAATAAGCAGCATTACTCAAAAAGGAGTACTGGTAGAATCTCCTGATTCACCATGTGATACACCCCTATTTCCTGTTAAAAAAGCAAACGGGGAATGGCGGATGGTACAAGATTTATGAGCTGTAAATAATGCAGTAATACCTAGAGCACCTACGGTGCCAGACCCACATACCTTGTTAAATGATTTAAAGCCACAACAGAAGTATTTTACTGTGGTAGATATAAGCAATGCTTTCTTTTCAATACCTATACATCCTGATAGTCAATATTGGTTTGCATTTACATTTCAGGGTAAAAGGTATACATATACTCGACTACCACAGGGATATTGTGAAAGCCCAATAATATTTGCACAAAAAATGGCTAGCAACCTGGCAGGGTTTACCCCACCAGAAGGTAGTCAAATTTTACTTTATGTAAATGACATCTTGCTAGCAGCACCCAGCAGCAGTGCAGGGTGGATACAGTAGCATTATTAAAATTTTTAGTAATACAAGGACACAAAGTAAACAGAAGTAAGTTACAACTTTGGGAAAAAAAACACAGGTTAGATACCTGGGATATGTGATATTCAATAAAGGTAAAATACTAGATAATGGGAAAGAGAAAAGAAGGAAAAAAACAGCAATTTTGCAAGCACCCAAACCAACAACTAAAAAAGAAATAATGTCTTTCTTAGGTACAACTTATTTTTGTTGGAGCTGGGTACCAAATTATTTTACAATAAAAAACAAAAGCAGAAATGGCTTTCTGCAGGTTGAAGCAGTTAATAGCTTCTTCATTAGTTTTAAGACTTCCAAGTTATCACAAACGTTTTTTTTTAGACCATAGATTGTAAGCAATGGTACATGACATCAGTATTAAAGCAACAACATGGGGATAAGCAATGCCCCATAGCTTACTATTCATCACAGTTAGACCCAGTGGTGCAATCTTTGCCTCACTGTGTACAAGCAGTAGTTGCAGCAGCAATGGCAGTGCAGGCTTCAGCCTCAGTAGTGTTGTTCCACCCTCTCACATTGAAAATGCCTCATGCAGTTGCAATAATTCTGCTACAAAAAAAAAGAGAGTTGCATACCTTTCTCCTGCTAGACATCTTTCATGTATGACCATACTGCTGAGTCAACCTCATATGAACAGTTAGCTTTACCTAGACAAGATCTTACAGATATGCCCTTGGATGATGCTGAGGTGACATATTACGTGGATGGGTCATGCAGAAGGGGTCCTACAGGGAAAGATATGGTGGGGTATGCAGTAGTTACAGACACTAAAATTTTAGAAGCACAAACTTTGCCACACAACTTGTATGCTCAAGCAGCAGAACTGGTAGCTTTGACAGGAGCATGTATTTTAGTAAAAGGCAAAAAAGTGAACATATATACTGATAATCAGTATGCTTTTTCTACAGTGCATGTGTTTGCACAACAATAAAGAAAATAGAGGGATGATTACATCCAGTAAAAAAACTATTAATCATGCACAATTTATTTTGGAGCTATTAGAATCTATTCAGTTGCCTACCAAAGTAGCTATTTGTAAATGTGTAGCTCATACAAAACAACAGGATAAGATTTCAAAAGGTAATGCACGAGCTGATGCAGCTGCAAAGCAAGCAGCCTCAGACTCAGAAACTTTATTTTTAAATGAGGAATTACAACCCTTTAAGATTTTAGATTTAGACATGTTAAAAACAATGCAAATGCTTACTACAAAAGCAGAAAAACAAGAATGGGTAAAACAAGGTGCAATTTTTGAGAATGGACTGTACATTTCCAAAGGGAAAAAAAAACAATATTGCCGTCTAATTTATTTAGATATGCAGCTTTGTTGAGCCATGGGCAGAGCCATGTCTCAACAGGGGGGATGGTACAGTTAGTAAATAGAATATTCCAAACATATGGATACATAAATTATACAATAAAATTTTGTGCAGCTTGTCATACTTGTAACAAGCACCATGCACAAGGAGCATTTAAAAACAAGCAAGGGAGTTTCCCTACACCACCGTATCCGTTCCTTACTATTTGTATGGACTTCATAGAGTTGAATAAATGTAAAGGAAAAAAATACTGTTTAGTGATCATAGATATGTTTTCAAAATGGGTAGAAGCTTTTCCAACCAGGAATCCGGATGCAGCAACAGTGGCAAAGGCCCTAGTAAAGGAAATAATTCCTAGATTTGGCATACCGGAAAGAATCTATAGTGACAATGGGACACATTTTGTCAATCAGACAATTCAGCAACTTGGGAGGTTCTTCGGGATTTCTTTGAAGAACCATTGTGCTTATCACCCCCAGTCAGCAGGACTGGTGGAGAGGTACAATGGGATTTTGAAAAACAAGTTAAGGAAGTTGATGAGTGAGACTCAGAAGAATTGGATTTGCTGTTTACCTCTAGCATTGCTGAGCATGAGAACAGTTCCAAATGTAAAGGGTTTGACCCCCTTTGAAGTAATATTTGGAAGGGCATATTATGTGCCTCAGTGGAAAGCTCTCATGCCTGCAGAGCAGGAGGCTGACAGTTCATTAGCTAATTATATAAAGAAACTGTTAATGAATAAATCTGTTTTGCAGTTTAACTCTTTTTCAGATGAAAGACAGAACAAGAACAAATAACTTTCAATTTGATACACAAGGGCAAAATGGCCAAGAGTAAAGCAAATAGAAAAGCAGAGCAACCCCAGAACTATTGCATAATTATTTTGTTGGCTGTGCATTTGTTGACTATAAGTGTGACAATTTTTCTCTTATTGTGGTTTTTTCCTACACTCAACCACACGAGTGAAAGTGAGAAGACGTGATGAACTGTTTATAGACTGGCATCCAAACTTTAACACATACCTGGCCATGAAACGTGTGTATGCAGAGACTATGAACTTTTCAAATTGCTGGGTTTGTACAGCTATACCAACAGCATATAAAAGACTGTTAATGTCTACTGTCCCTCTGGGGATAAATGAGACTTGGGAAAATTTGTTTTTGATACAGGAACTGTGAGATCACAGGACAAAATAGCTTTATTTTTACCTGTCACACAAAAAGGAGTTGTATGTTTCTACAAAAGTGATACCCTCCAGGTGGGCTGGAGTAATTGTAATATAACAATGTCTTATAAATGTCACATTAAAGTCAAAAGTGGGGGTACTGTTTGTAATACTATGATTCATATCTGAGTTCAATGAAAACTACATTAAATGCAGTACGTGACAATCTAGTCTTAACTAAACAATTGTCTATTAAAGATAGAAAAATGTTTCATGCAGGGATAACACGTATTAGTACCAAAGTAATGATTTTATTTGTGGGAAAAAGGCATATGAATGGTTACCTGAGAATTGGTCCGGCAGTTGTTTTTTGGGTTATCTGGTTCCAGCAATAAGGCATACTGCAGAATTACCTTTGGGTAAGATACGAAATGTAAGGGAAACAGCTCGAAAATCTGAAGGTCCAGTTAAGAAACCTGTGAATCCAGTTGGGAAAATCGAAGCTGGTTGAAAAGACCATAATTCAGTAAGAGACAGAAATAAATTGACTCATATGGACTTGGGCAACAGTGTTATATCCTGGGCAGGAATACTACCAGCCTATGGAGCAGTCAAATCGATCTGGGAGCTGAGGAAGCTGTCAAGATTTCAAGTAATGAGTAATGCAACTTTTTCCGCCCTAGAATTGGTGACTGATGAACTGAATGCAATGAGAACTGTTGTGCTACAAAATCGAATGGCTCTTTACTTCACCCTAGCGGCAAGAGGTGGTACACGAAGAAGAATGCTGTGCTTTTATCCCTGAGAATCACACGAGACAAATAATCACCTAGAGGTAATTCAGCAAGTATCAGCAATGACTAAACCAGGCCCAAACCCACTGACGGACTTTTTCCAGAATCTGTTTGGGGGGTGGGGTTCCATCCTATTAAACATTTTAATTGCTATTTGTGTGGGTATACTCCTAATAGGAGCATGTGTTTACTGTGGAATTCCCTGCATGAAAAGATTAATCAAAGATTTTGTTGATATATCTATTACTGAAACTTTTTACCAAGATTTTGAAATTGAAAGATTGATACCAAATGAAATTCTTTCTGAAATATAAAACAAATGACTTGCCTAGTTGAAAGTTCCAGAGGGAAGAGACTAGGGAATGAAATAATGTTGTTTATGTTTCTGAATAGAATGAAAAGCATTAACAGGAGGGAGAATGTTAGAAAAATATGTACTTAAACATATACAGACTGTTAGAAAAATATGTACTTAAACATATACAGAATGTTAGGAGAATATGTACTTAGACATATATAAACTATTAGAAGAATATGTACTTAAACATATATGTAGTGTGAAGTTTAGAAACAGTATAATATGTAATGCATTTGATTCTATTTAAACAGTATAATATGTAATGCATTTGATTCTATTTAACAATATGGCAGTAGAAATGATCTTACATATAATTGCTTGAAACCAGCTGCAGTATGGTTAACCTCTGACCCTGGCAGTAGCCAGCTCAGCAAGCTTATGTCTTTCAGCATCTATAATCTTTCTGGGTTAGAGAGAAATAAATATGTATGCATGTATATCTTTCTTCCTTCCACCGAGAAGGATGGCCTTGTGAACACTATCAGAGATAGTGTACAGCTGGTAACCAGAGAGACAAAGGAACGCATTAAGAAAAGACTTGACCATTGTATTCGAACTAATCTAAGATCCTTGAAAAAAGTAACATCTACAGGAAGATGTTATGATGGACCAGGTGCCTCGCAAGGCTGTGTTATTCCCATGGGAAAGTTTCCAAAAACATTACCTAAGCATCTTCTTATGAATAAAGTATTATGGACTATAGTGATGTAAATGCCCTGTGACTGACCACGTCAGTAAGGTGGGCAAAAGCTGATTGCAAATGGTATATAATTGAGGGTATTTCCTGAATGTAATTAGTCAAAACTCTATACATGTTATGTATGGTTTTTTGCCTCCTTGTGTACACGAGTAAAGAAACGTTATAGAACTTGAGCCTTCTGTGTTATTGACTGTCATTTTGAAATGCCTAATGATTTTTACAGTCTGATTTTAACAATTTATTTAACAGTGTCAAAAAGTGGGAGCTATTTAAACAGTGATATAGTACAGCAGGCAGGAAGTAAAGCTGAGTTAAAGTAATACAGTAATAAGTAAAAGACACGCCCGGGGATTCAATAAACTCTGTGAGGGCTTCACGCAGAGCCTGCATGGACTGTATGTGTTAGCGAGACGGTGTGTGGTGCACGTCAACACGAAATGCATATTAATGAGGTGCAGTGTTCACATCTCACAACAGTGTTGCTGGCCATGAAACCTTGTAAGCAAATGCGGATAGCAATTCTGTGTAAAGGTGAACACCTAAAGTGTGCGGATTTGCACGGAATGGCACAGTGATCACTAGGGCTTTACAAATAGCTGTCATTCTGTTAGTGCAACACATCTGCACAGAGGCCAACTTAATTAGAGGACAAATAACCAGTAATAGGGACATAAATGTCACATAGGAATCTGCTAGAATGTAACACTCCCAGCGTCTTAGAGCGAGAAATGTGGCCAAAGCCATAAAAATAGCGAGACAAAGGGTCAGAAATATGGACAGATGTTTAATACTGCACTTCCAAACTTAGGAAGTTGATAGAATATATACAATAGGTTGTAAATTAGCATGAACTTTATTAGTCATCACTTTCTGACTGCACTCCGCAATGACATGCCAATGATTTGCCAGGAAAAAAAATGTTATGAAAAGAAGATGACAAATATGAGACACAAACTGCACATTCTGCACAGATCAGGACAGTTAAGAGGTATGCACTCAAATGTATGTATTATTGAGTCACATCAGTCCAGAGATCATCCCAGTGATATGGCAGAAAGGCACATATTTGATAAGGAAAACATCTGGACATCCTGACATCCTGGGAATATCTGGACAGTTGAGAGGTATTAATTTGAAGTATATGGTCCAAACACAGTACAGGACAGTGTACCTACAGTGAAGAATATTGTGATATCTCATTCCTGGCGTACTCTACTGAAGCTGTGTTAATGATCTGTAAAAGGACATGGGGCTGCCAAGTAAAATGATCATTCAGGGAAGTGTATATATTGAATAGGTACACACAGATGAATTGTAGGAATGAACACAGGGGAAAAAATACAGGTGAAACTACTGCATGTAGAGCAAAAGAGGGCATGTCAATGGAAGATGGTTGTAGCAGCAACGCCAAGCATATGTCTCTATGGTACAGTAATGACTGTAAAGTGAAAATGTGTTGCCTGTGACTGTCACACAAGGTGACATAACAATGGGGAGGATGTCATTGTGGGATAAGCATCCTTACATGAATAATGCACATGACAACTATAAGGGATCTGACATACAATTGGAGTAGGGTGCTTATTAGGAAGCTGTGCAAACTGTTATATCTGAATATGAGTGCACTCTCAGCAGAGGTCTCCAGCAAGGTGGCCACAGATAAAGGATCATGGCAAACATTACAAGAACCGACCAGAATCATGGACAATATCAAAATAACACCACCACTAATCCCCTGCTTGTAATGTAACATATTTGATGTGGAGTGAAAACAGATAAGCCTGCACACACACTTAACAGCTATTATGAAAATCCACATTCTCTGAGGGTTACCACACACACTGTCCTGGTACTGTAATATCTGCAGGAGGTGTTAGGCGGGACATTGCTATATCTGTATATGACAGCACAGGCAATACAGGTTATTTGCCTTGTGTGCATGGCATATATCTATGGCACAATCCACACTGTCACAAATGATATACATGCCACTAATGTTGTCAAACACCTATGTATGCAGTGTTGCATAAGCTGAACAAGTAGCACACATGCACCTGGTGTAGCAATTCTCTAAGGCCAAGAACACTGCATCAATGGACCAAGACAATATCCCAGGATGCCTTTAAATAGCATGAACCATAACCTGTCAGGCCTTCTGGAATTGCTATTTAACTGTAGACTCCAAACATGCTTCATGCCTCAAGAATGGAGAACAGCAACAGTTATCCCTGTGCAGAAAGGTGGGCCATCTACAGACTCTGGAAACTACACAACCATACGTTTTACTAGTCTTTTTTTTTTCTTTTATGCTAAAAAGGAAACCTGTTTATTAAAACATTATGTAATGTTTGAGTAGAAAGAATGTGTAGATTATACATAATGTGTAATGTTTGCAACTGGGAGTGTGTCAGTATGGTTTGTGATGTAAAATGCTTGCAACTAGGATTGTGTTGGCGTGGTTTGTTTTCATTTATATAAATGTCTGACTGCCTGTGTAGTAAGTGATGGTTTAATAAAGATGTTTCTTGTTTAAAAAATGCAGAATTGGATAATTTATGTAATATTGCTTAGGTCATATGATATACATATAGCAATACATGTGAAGTATAATGTTTGTCATGTTAATAGAGTTTGATTACTTTTAAATTAATGTAAAGTTGCCTATGTCACAAGTGATTATTCAATAAAGGCATTGGAGAAAGAGCAACCTAGTCTGGTTTCATCAAGGGCAGGTCATGCCTACTCAACTTGGTGAACTTCTTTGAGAAGGTCACCAAAGTGATGAATGAGGCAAAATGGTTCACACACTGCCTATGCTGATGTAGCCAAGGCATTTGACACAATACCCCACTCGGGCATTGTTGACAAGCTCAAGAGGTTAGGTATAAACCCATAAGTTACCTGATGGATAGCCAGCTGGCTCACCGACAGGACCCAGGAAGTTAGAACTGAGGAGTCCACCTCTGCAAAGAGGCCAGTCACAAGTGGAGTACCTCAGGGTTCGGTCCTTGGACCTCTCTTTTTTGACATTTACTTCTCTGACGTCAAGGCCAATGTCAGTGGTCTTTGGCTAACTACATTTGCAGATGATTGCAAATTAGGAGCTGTCATTGAATCCCACATTGATACAAATGTTCTCCAGGAGGGCCTGACACAGACAAGCAAATGGTGTGAGAGCCATGGACTAAAACTAAATGCCAAGAAATGCACAAAAGTATCCTTCAGGAATTCATCCACCCCTGTTAACTATCATATTGAAAACACACCCTTTAGAGATGACCCAGTAGTCATGGACTTAGGAACATGCATAGACAGTAATCTAGCCTTTGACCATCACATGTCTAGAGTAGTGAAGAAATCATTCGATATTGTGCAACTTATAAACAAAGGTATGGCATCTAAGTCCAAGAAAGTCATTGTTCCATTGCATCTGGCATTCATCAGACCTATCATTGAATACAATGCCCCCTTTGATATGTACCTAACCAGGTATATATAACAATTGGAACGCCAACAGAGGTTCCTCACTAAAAGAATACAGGGCATATGTAAAATGTCCTCTGTAGACCACCACAAGGCCCTCTCCATGTATTTCGTCTCCTACAGGCTTTTAAGGGGTCATCTATGCCTGGCATACATGGCATTGTCAGACCCCACTCTGATGGACCTCCTACATATCCACAAAACAAATAGCACCAGAATTACCCATTCTAATGACTTAAGCCTTGCCTGTGATATAAATAGCACCCGCTAGAGAGACAGGTATGTATTCCAGAGATGAAGCAAAGTTCCTTCCTATCCCATTTCAAGTGCAACATGGACAATTGGACGGGGAACAGGAAATGATTAATCTCTCAGGCCCCTGCTTGTAAATGTTTAATCTTCCAAGTCCCTGCTTACACTTATCAAGGTTATTAGAATTTGTCAAAGATCTGGGATCCATAGCTAGGCTTAAAACATCCTTTGTGGTCGTTAGCCTAGTAAGCACTTATGAACCTATAAACCTATTGGTATTCTGCATCATCATATAGTCATGTATTTTCCCCAGGAAATAATGCATAGGTATGGCCAATAAGCTGTGTGACAGTGCACTGTGACAAGGTGGTCACTGGAAGATGTGTAGGGAGGAAGATGTGTAGGGAGGTATGTGAAGAAGGGTACATTGTACACAGTTATTGGTGGAATGAAGGCTGGGAATCATGAATTTATTATGGCCTCGAATGTGCATGTCCTTCACATACCCAGTAGCTGTGTTACATTCAAGGGAGTAGTCAGCACTGTGACCACATGCTGGTGGAGGTACCACTTCCCCTCTACCCCAGGACACAGGTGCCATACCTATTGGTCTGATTATAGTGTGTGATTTCCACATTATACTTGGGTGGTGTGTCTGTTTCCTGATTCAACAAATCCCTCCATATATCTCGCCAATGCAGGTTTAATCATGGCTGTGGCAGCAGTCTTTGGTATGTGTTTATACTGTCTGCATTATACTGATATCACAGTTGATGTCAAGGATTGCCCACAAGCTGTAGTCCTTCAGGCAGCTGTTTGGACACAGCATATGTATGTCATCTGTGATGTCCATCACTTAACTAATGGGCAGGAAAATGCCTAGCAGACACCCCTGATGAACCGTCCTGATCACTGGACCTGAGATATGTGCCGCATCACACATTTCAATGTAGTGACATGCCACGTATGTCATGCAGTGGTCTACCCATTTAGTGATATAGATGTTCATGGCCATATATGACAGTGTCAATTGGAATACCTCATTGTGGATTTTTGTAAAATGCCCTGACCTGTTCATGTTCCACAAGATGATACTGCTGTCTATTGTGTATGCCCTCAATGACCTCTTTGAGGACATTTATCAGATGTAATGGACCTGATGTAGCAGTAACAACTCACACAGGTCTGTTGCATACAACTGGAATATTACTAGTATACATGTAGCAGAGGTCCATGAGGACATGTTAGTCTACCTCACAGTCGAGGAGAGTAAGGATATCCCTATAAATGCATGCATCAGGTGCTGACCCCCAACTCAGTTAGATGCATGTTGATGTATACCCATATATGGAAACATAGGTCATGTGACCATGTGTGTGTTGAACTGTGTATTCAACCATATCAGGAAGTTGTATGTGCTGGGTCATACCATAGGAGATGGGTGATGTTGTCACAGTACATGGATTCCACGTGGTAGGCCTGGATGAAGGTAAGACAGTGCATACTGCTTATTGTGATCTGGCCTAGGGTTTTCACACAATCACACACACAGGTATCATTGAGGAAACCGCCAAGCTGGAGATTAAACCTTATGTCAGTTGATGGGTAAACAGTTGGCTCACTGACAGAATACATCACATGAAAGCTGGTGAATCAACCTGTACCAGTAGAGCTGTCACATTGCAAACCCCAGGGATATGTGCTTGGCTCTTCACTCTTTGGACTCTATTTCTTGACAGTTCAGGCTAAAGTATATGGCCTTTGGCTTACCAAGTTTGATGATTCTTGCATATTGTGTACAATCACTGAGTCCACCAATGGTGATAACATAGTACAGGAGAAGCTAACACACACAACTGAATGGTGACAAAGGCACACTGTGTACAAATGAACAAAGAAATGTGTTTGTAATGTTATCTGTCTGAAAAGGGGAGTTCCATGTTAATCACAGCAATGGCAGCAGTGCTGCTATGTAGAAACCTAGTGATGTAAGCACTCAAAACACATTTAGATAGCCAATCAGAACATTAGCCACTGTGTGTCCACACTAGTATTGAAAGCCTATGTTATGTACATCATAAGTCCTGTCATCCTATTGAGATTTTAAGATTGTATGACAGCAGTGTATTCAAACCTCCCTATAGCACTAATAGTGTATAATGAGCATTTTTACATGTACTTCCCCAGACAAATGTAGCAGCTGGAGACACCACAGGGCTTCCTCAGCAAGATAACACAGGGCCTACACACCATGCTATGATGTATGTGGATAGACTGAAAGACGTGTCACTGTAAACTTTATTGTATAGGATGAAGTGACTTCTGCCTGGCCCCTAGGCCAGTCTCTAACCCTGCCCTGGTGGGTGTGCTGCAAATCCAAAAATGTGATATAGCTGATGACGTCAGTAGTCTCCGTTGAGGAGAAGATGACAGTGTCCCACACATGGTTGTAAAATGCTCTCTGTAATATCAAGCAGCAGCTCACACACACACACACACACACACACACACACACACACACACACACACACACACACACACACACGCACACACACGCACACACACACACACTCGTACACACACGCACACACACACACACACACACACACACACACACACACACACACCTAGTTAACTGCAGTGAGAAGAGAACCCCTACCTATCTAAGGTACAAAGACTACAGAACACAATACATAACACAAGTCTGAAAGCAGTGCAGGGGAACTTATAGTGGATGACATCAGCAGGCCATGTGGGAGACAAGTGGTTGGGAGCCCTGTATGAAATGGATGTGTAGGCATAAGCAAGTATCAAAATACTGGAAATCTATGTAATTGGAGAAGTAACTGTAGGATATACATGTCTGATCTGTTGTCTAGACACACACACACACATAGTTGACTGCAGTGAGAACAGAACTCCTACCTAAGTACATGGACTACAGAACACAGTAATTAACAGAAGCACCATGTCACAAGTCTGATTTATATATAAGACAGCAGGTGAACCTATAATGACATCAGCAGGCCATGTGGGGGTCAACAGGTTGTGAGGTTTGCATAGGCACATAGCTTCATAGGTTTATATGAGGCTACTAGCCTAATAGCACTAGGGTGTAAAAACACAGGTACCCTTATTGAGCATAGTTGGATGGTTGTTTATAGCAGAGCATATTTGTGAGCAGCGCCAACTGGTCCTGTTAATGAGAGACATAGGTGGCAGCCCAGAGGTGAGTTTAAAGTTACCCAACCAGTAGTCATGGTTGCACTTGAACAGGGTCATTGAGGAGCATTTCTTCGCATGCAATAGGATCCTATTTCAGAAAAGAGTAATTCATTGTGAAATATATCTGTCATCCCAGCATGTTCAGTTTATGTCACAGGCTATGTTGAAAACCCAGGGGCAAATTATAGTTGTCCCATTTGAATTGCAAATGTCCATCATTTTGAGAAGGACAGGGTCTGAGACTGCTCTGCAGGGCAGCCATAGATCACCTCTCACAACCTGCATGATACCGAGTACAGTGACAGGTATGTCAGTCTTTCTATGTATGTCATGTTTGGAGGCCTTGGAGTCTCCCAGGCATAACTCTGTGTTCTCTTCTATTACTACAGATGTCTGGTGAGGTACAGAAAAATGTGAGCATTGTACTCCATTATTGGTGTGAAAATGTGAGCATTGTACTCCATTATTGGTGTGATAAGGGTAAAGTACAGCAGAGGTATGACTACCCTGGTCTTGAATGTGATCTCCACTTTTTTTTAAATTCTCCAAGTCTTTAGGGTTTCTGATACCATGATGGGAATGGACGCCATCCCGAAGTCAAAGTATGATTAAAGTTCATAAAATTAGTTTTGTTTCGCTCTTTGATGTCAGCCAAAAGTGCTCTTCACAGCATCCACAATGTGCCCAGTAATGACTACTTCTGCATTTCGTATGGAGTTACGTATATTGGTAGCATATCTAAATACAATTGTAGACTCTTCTTTATAAGACCTGTTGCTCCTACTACTATTGGAACTGTCTGGGTATCTTTCTTTCACATTGCTCTCATTTCTGCTTGCAAATCCTGATATTTTATGACTTTGTGTCTCTCTGCACACAGGACACTGTAGTCACTCAGTGTGGCGACTTCAATGATATTTGCCACTTTGGTCATCTTTTCTTGGACCACTATATATCAATTTCTAGCATCTATCTTTTGAACTGTTGGTAATGGATCATCCCATGTGACATAGACTTCTTAATTTTTTATGATGCTTTGTGGCTCATGTTTTCAGTGTTTTTCAGCCACTTCAATACCATAATGTTTGCACAATCCACAGTGCAACAGTCTTGCCACATTATTATGCCTTTCAGTATATAGTCATTCTGCCATTAGTATGTTGCAACCAGCAACAAGGCGTGCAACTGTTTCCAGTTTGGTTTTACAAAACCTACATTTGTCTGTTTCTCCCACATATTCAATGGACTTTGTAAACAAACCTGTACGCAGCCCACTATCTTGGGACGCCAATATTAACCTTTCATCTCTTGGTTTGAATTCGCCTCTCCTTAACCATTCCTGCATTCATTCCTGATCAGCATGAGGTTCTTCCAGAAGTTTTCTATACTTGCAACTATATTTATGCATTTTCCACATTTCTTGCCTTCGCATCTGATCCTTCACCTTATATTCATTCTTTTGCTTTTTGGCACATTCAGCTGCTGCCTGAATTTTATCTACTTCTGGTTTGATTTCCATTCCTGCTTGAAGCCGATATGCTTCTGCTACATTAAGCAGATAAGTCATCTTAGATTTATTCTCCTCATGTTTCAAAACATTCACCACGTTTGGGTCTTGTGAAGTCAGCAGATATGTTTGGAGTCTGACAATTGCAGATCTATACATATACTCAGTTTCAAGGAGGCCCAGCCCTCCTTCGGAACAGGGAATATATAATCTTGGTATGCACTGATATTTATAAATTATTTGGTGTGCATGAAGCGTCCTTCTTGTTTTCCTATCTAATCTAGCCAGTACATTTTGGGGCCAGTCAGTCACTCTAAAACTGTAAGTCAGAACATAAATAGCAAATTGGTTTATAGTTTGGATTTTGTTCCTAGATGTCAGTGCTGTTTTCAAGATTAATTTAAGTCTTTTGAAGTATTCCTTAATATATTTTAGTCGCATTTGTTCATGTTTTATTGTTGATCCTTCATCATTTCCCAAATATTTATACACTCCTTCATGCTCAGTTTCTTTTATATCACATTCTTCTTCCAAACTGATACTTTCCTGGCATTGCAGTTTTCCTGCTTTAAAGGTTGCTTTTGCACATTTATCAAGACCAAATAACATTCTTATATCATCTGAAAAAGTTTTGATAACTTGCAGCTGTGCTTTCAGTTCCTCATCTGATGAGCTATACCATATTAAATCATCGACAAAGAGAAGATGAGAAGTCTTTACACTTTGTTGTTTTCTAGGAGCCAAATTATAATCATGGTCTAAGCTATTAAGTAGACAGCTTAATGGGTTAAGGGCAAGGCACAACAGCAGTGGTGACAAAGAGTCACCCTAGAATATCCCTCTTTGAATTTTTATCCTTGGGATAATAATTTGTGCTTTATCATGGCTTAATGGCAAAGTGGTCTGCCATTGTTTCATGGTCACTGTAATGTAGTTGATTAGTGTAGGGTGTATCTTATACATTTTTAAGCACTCTTTTATCCATGAATGTGGGATACTATCAAATGCTTTTTTGTAGTCAATCCATGCCATACTTAGGTTTTCCCCTTTTTATGGTTCTCCACTATGACTTTATTTAACAACAAATGATCCTTTGTTCCATATGACTTTCTCTTATTGCCCTTTTGTTCTACTGCCATAATTGTGTTTTCTTCTAAATGACTATAAAGTCTATCGGCATCAATTCCCGTGTATAGTTTATACATTGTTGGAAGGCAAGTTATTGGTCTACAATTTTTAGGGTAGCTTACAGGTTCACTCTTAAGTAGGAGCATTGTTTTTCCTTTTGTTAACCAGGTTGGTATCTGTTCGGGGTGCACATATAAATAGTTCTTACTCATGGCTAAATCTTCATGCAAAGATGTTTATACTTTCAACCAAAAGTTAGGTACTGCATTTGGATCTGAGGTTTTCCAATTAGAGGCTTTTCTAAACTCTGTTTCAGTCTCTCTGGCTGTTATTTCATCCTGTTTCATATCCTGTAACTTTAAACCTCTTATTCTTTCTTTAACTTCTTCTATCCATTTAGCATCTTTGTTATGTTCCACAGCATCTTCATAGATACTTCCCAAAAATGCATCAATTTCTTCTTTTTTGGTGGTCTATGCATCAATTTCTTCTTTTTTTGGTGGTCTTTCAATTCCTTTTACCTTATTTCCCAGTTCTCTATAAAACTTTTTGGATCATCAATAAATTTCTTATTTTGTGCTTTTCCTTTATGTTTATCTTCATATCTTCTAAGTTTTTCCACCTGTGCTGAGATTTTTAGTTTGTTATTTGCAATAGTGCATGATAGATCCTTGTCTGTTCTAATACTGCACATTGCTTTTATCACGTCTATCTTTATGAGTATTTTTGTTGATCTGTTCCCTCTTGTATACTCTTCTAATAGTGACACTTCTTGTCTTAGTTGCTTTATAGTTTTCTCTATTCAATACTTCAATAACGGCATTCAATTTCTCCCCCTCCTTTCCTTCACTACCCTGTTCTTGTGGTAGAACTTTATCAGTTATTAATTTAGATGCACAGTAATATATCCTGTTTACTTCTATTATATTAAATGGATCTCTATGAACAGTCCTAATTGCTGTGTTCATTTGTTTTATCAGACTTCTGACTTTTTGGGTCTTATTAACCTTCTGCAATCTGTTTCTTTCATTGATTTTACTATATCTGTCTATGTCTATTAAATCAAGCAACTCTTCTCTTAGCTCATTTACTTCCAAACTGAGGACACATCCCTTGTTTTCCAATTCCTGTGGGCATTCTATAGAAGATTCTATAGCATCTTCCTGTGGCGCATTCTCTTCAATTTCATCCTGCGCCATCTGTTGCTCTGTCATATGGGAGCTCACTGGCCTATCACTCAACATTGACTGCATCAGAGTTTCCACAGTTTCCTGTTAGTTCCCTTGCCATGCATCTATACTGGTTTCCTGTGGAAGGCTCCAAATTATCTTCATATGGCACCTGACCAATTGCTTCCTGTTCCACTGGTTTCCCCTTAATTTGAACATCCATTACTTTATCATGTTGTGGTGATTTCTGAATTAGATTTTCTACACTGAATCCTTCACTTTGCAGGTACTCCATAACCTCAGTTTCTATTTCTTTAATTTCTCCATTACTAATCTCCTTTTGTGCTTTTCCTCTTTGTCTTCTTATTTTTAGTACTGTAAAGTTTTCCATGTCTGGATTCCTTTGCATGTATTTATCTCCAAATATCTTTGGTGCTGCTCTTTTTGTATTGGCTAGTTTTACTTTCTCCTTTGCATAAACATTACACCATATTAAATCTCTTTAACTTTCCCAAGTCCATATTTCTTCTTCAGATGTTTCCTGATCTTCCTGTTTCTCCTTACTTTGGGGACTCACTCCATCATGCTGTGATGTAACCTGTGTTAGACCTTCTACACCAAATCCTTCACATCGCAGGCACTCCATAACTTCAACTTCTATTTTTTTTAACTTCTACTTTACTAATCTTCTTTTCTACATTCCATCTTTGTGAAATTATTTTTTTATTGTGAAATTCTACATATCCAGATGCCTTCGCCTGTATTTCTCTTCAAATATCTTTGGAACTGACTTCTTTACTTTGATTAGTTTGGCTTTCTCCTTTGCATAAATATTGTACCATATCAAATCTCTCTTTCTTTCTCACTTCCATATTTCTTTTTTATGCTTTTCAAATATTTCTTAGTTTTGTTGTTTATATTTTCGCACTTCCTTAGATGCTTCTTTTTCCAAACAGATCAAGGATCCTTGATCTATATACTGTTTTTCATAAATTTGTTATATAAATGAACACATATTTTCATTTGAAGCTTCTGACAGTTCTTCTTGCGGAAGTATTTTCTTTTCTCTAATTTATCTCTTAATAGCTTTGCATATCTTGTGTCTGGAAATTCTTGGCTTTTTGCATAATAGCAACAATACATAATTTCTTTCTTATCCTCAATAGTCCACTTTATCATCTTTATGTCTCTTCTTTGCCATATCAGTTTTTCTGATTTTTGTGGACTGTCATTTTTAGTTTTTGACTTACTTCTGTCTATGATATATGCTATATAAATACAGTCTATATATCAGTTTTGCCTTGGTGAGATTTTGTGAAAACAGGGTCCTCCTCATGAAGGTACTCACCAAGACTTGAGGATGAATCCAATTTTTGCACTGCTACTCTCCTTTCTTGCTGACTTTTCATCTCTCTATTCAGACTCCTGATCTCCACATGCATGATGTGTTCAATGCAGATTGTGTGTGTGTCACCACTATGGGCACATAGTGATGGAAGTGTAGATTGCTATGAACATGTGTTCCCAAGTCTGACAACACTAGGTCTGAGCTTGGGGGGTGGTATGTATATCATAATTTGCAGGGGTACATTATTGACAAAGCTGACAAAGACTCATTGTATGCTTAAAGTTCAGTCCGTGAGTTTAGCACCAATCATCAGTCTGTGTCAGCCCCTACTGTAATATGTTACCATCACTGGGTACTCTATATGAGTGTGTCCAGTTAACAGTCATCTGCAAACTTGGCAAAGCACAGGCCAGCTACTGTTGTCTGTGGTTCAGGGAAGTATTTCCAAAACAGCTGAGGACCCAACACAGATCTTTGTGGCATTCTACTGGTGAGTGGGGTAGTGGTGGAGGTGCAGTCCCCAACTTTGAAATTGTGTGTTCTGTTGTTGAGCGAGTTGGCTCTCCATCTACCTAATTCCCAGATCGGAGACCTTTACTATGAGACATGAATGGTGGAATAGTGTCTAAGGCCTTGGATAACTCAACATAGGTGATATGTCCTGTTATCATTCATGTAGGTCTTTGGAGTTAGTTTTGAAGAAGTTCACAAGGGTCAATGTATTGGAATGTCATTGACCTAGTAGTCACCAACATGGGAGTTTGCTGCACCCCCCCCCCCATGTGTAAATCTTGAACCGTTCGGGACAAACACAGACAAGAGCAAAAAGACTTCCCAAACAGGTCTGTCCACCCAACAGTAACTGTCAGCAAAATAAATCCAAACCGGTTAGGGTTAAGAATACTATTTTAATGTATAAAACAGAATCAGGTTTAGCGCTTTCACCCACAACAACAGCGAGCTTCCTCAGAACAGTTAAAATAAATTCCTTACGTTCATTTATATTTGAAATTGGCGCCAAAAAGCGCTAGTTTAGAAACAATTTAAAATAATATAACATTCATTGTACAGTTCAAAATAAACTTCTGAAATTACCCTAAACAATTGATCTCCTGTTACTATCAATAAGTGTATGTATATAAAAATGTGTATGTATATAAAAATAATGTAGCTTTACTGAGCTACTTTAAAATACTTTAAAATATTAACACAAGGTGAATGCATACTTCAATTGTTTAACATCAATAGAGGTTTAATGGACATGTAATCATTTATGCCTGGTGTAGATGTGGCATCTGTTAATACCTGCCAGTATAATTCTCTATATGCCAAATAATTTTTAATATTGCCTCCTCTTGGGTTATTCTTTATAACCTCCATTATGGCAAATTTAAATTTATGTTCAATCCCTTTTTCAATAGTGTGTCTGGCTAATGCATTCTTCTTATCTTTCTTTTTCGTACAGTATATGTGGGAGTAAATTCTTTGCTTGAAAAACCTCTCGGTCTTTCCGATGTAAAATGCTGGACATACCATACACAAAGCTATATATACCAGCATCTTTGTTTTACAGTTCCCTTTTGACATATGTATTTTGGTCCTGTTTAAATTCATTAACTTTACAGGGCTTTTTTCATAAATATAACTACACTGGTTGCATGCCCCACATTTACTTGTATGTGTGTTGACCTCAATCTATTCATGTTTTTTAGTTCTAATAAACACTTTATATTCCTTCCCATTTTGTTGACAAATATTGGTCTATTTCCTACCTTGTCCAATATTTCCTGTTCACTTGTCAACATATACCAGTTATTTGTCATGATATCTTTAATTACATTACTGAAAGGACCGTATTCAATAATACATGCCCTTTTAAAGTTATTATCAACTGTGATAGTTGTGTCATTAATAACTGGTTCTTGTCCTATATTTGTGACATTTGATCCAAGTAGTGAAGTATATCTGCTATCTCTTAGTCCCCCCCCCCCATGTGTGACATCCTCACTGGTAAGGGCTGACCATAAATCAGTCACGTTCAATGTAATAATCATATCTGATCCCCCCCCCCCCGGGATCCAAAAGGTTGAAAAGTTTCTCCAAAGCAAACTATAGCCTGGGTGGCATACTTGTAGGTGTCTAAAAGACAACATAAGTATAATACACATCAGGATCACATAATTGTAAAATAACTGTTTTCAGATAAAACAGAAAAAGTAGTCAGTCAGTATTACTCACTGGAGAATCATAAAACAGCCTACAGATGTGAAATAGTAACAACAGGCAGGATGCAAAACAAGGAGAGTAACAAGAACAAGATATCATTGTTTGTGCCACAACAGTGACTCACCTTTGCTCCTCCACAAAAGAACAGGCAAATGACACATTTTGCTAACAAAACATCTTTAAAATTTGAAAAGCACTATTAAAGAGCATGTCCCTGAAAGATCTGTATATATTTATCACGCAGATTCCATTTTCATGTATTGTCAATCATGTGTACCTCTGAAATGGCTTGATAAACATGCCCATGTTATCAGTATACTTCTAACTAATGCATACAGATAAAGTGTAAAAGCCTTTGCTTCACATTATTCTCAAATACATTCCAGCATATGCAGCATGTAGGTGACAAAAGGGGATCATATCTGGTGAAGTTTAGTACTCCTATGTACAGATATATCCTGAAGATAAAGCATTTTTTGCAGTCTTCCAAACATATGCAACTTTCCTTAACATCAGTTTGGCTAACTACAGAGTTGTCTTTTTATGTGGTGTAGATTATTAATGTATTGCATCTGTCTTTGTCTGTCTTTCATAGATGCTAATTACAGCATAAGCAGCTGAACTGTATGCTAATCAACCAATCCAAAATGGTATTCAAAAAGCTATAAAGCATCCATGCAGACTCTATGCTGTTTTTTCCTGTGAATTTCAAATCTTTTGGAGTACAGACAAGGAAATTCTACATAACAACATGTTATGGGGCTGCTGCTGCTTTAATTCATTTGTATATGCAAGAGGCTGAAGCCAATGCTATTGCTGCTGCCAACAGGGCTAGACCAAGAAGGAGAAGAGCTTTCGGGCCCAATTTAACTTTTTACAACCTACATGATGTGGAAATTGTTACAAGGTGGACAGGGATACAAGACCCTTGTTGTCCTCAACTCAGCCAGAGCCAACCGAGGGAAACCCATCCTAGTGGAAACTAAGATATGTGTAGCACTTAGAATATTAGCCACATTAACCTTCCAGAGACCAACAGGGGATATGCTGGAGGTGTCGTAGGCATCAGCATCCAGGATCCTCCACCAATCCATATATTTCCCAATAGTTCTTTGGAGATGGCCAGAGAAATGCAACAGTTGTAGCAGGTAGTACACTACCCTGCAGTACTGGGTACCATAGATTACACTTATGTAGAAATAAAGGCACCACCTGGGGAGCAGGGTAGGGTCAACATTAACAGAAAGGGTTACCACTCAACTGCCAAGTCATGTGTAATGTAAAGGAAATCATTTTGAATGTGTGAGCTGGCAACCCTGGCAGTGACCTCAACTTACATATCTGACACACCTCCCAGCTGTACCAGATGTTTGGTAGAGGGATATCCTACAAGATCATTTTATGGGTAAATTCAGGTTATGAAACTGTGGCTGATGACACCCATCAGAAATGCGCACACACTCATGGAAGAATGTCATAATGAGGCACGTGCTCACACTCAAACCAGAAATGTCATAGAGTGTGTGTTTGAGCTGCTAAAGTCATGTTTGCAATGTCTATATACATCTGGGGGAGCCCTTCAATCCAATCCAAGGATATGTACAGAAATCTTTATAGTGTGTGTCTTGGTACACAACATAATCTTCACGAAACAGCTGCAGCAGGATCAGCAAAGGGAAAGGATACATATCCCGCCACCTATGCCAAGGTAACCACAGCCACAGACAGATGAGGAGTCAGAGGGGCAACCACCAGCTGCTGTGAGTGTAGGTAGACATAAGCATGCTCAATATGCCTTTGCATTGACTAACAGACAACACATAGCACACTCACTCACCATCTAGGGGCCTAAAACCTTCCACCTACTCACAAACATATAGCAACTGATGCCAGGAAACTCACACTATCTTTACCTTCCCCATGTATTGGCTGTGTACTGCTTGCATCAGACAGAGTCAGCCCTGAACTAACTGTGGCAACTGCTGCATTTACAAGGTAAGTCTTGAAAGTGGAGTGTATTGTTTAATAATATCATAGCATATCCTTGTATTTCATCACCTGGTACAGTAAGCAAGTAAAAGGTAGGAGATTTGTACAGAAATTACTTTTAACACCTGACAGTAGAGACTTATTTGACTTATATGTATCCATTATTAAGTAGTAGGCCTCAGGCATCAAACATTCACACAGTCATACCTCTCAAAGGTACTGATGTTCACTGTATGCCCTCAGTTTAGCACCATACGTTTGTACTGGAAACATTCAATGTAACTGGAAACATCATTAAAGAGAGAAGTTAGAAAGTGATGATACATATTGCAGTTTCTGACTTCACAACCCTCACAAGATCAAACAACAGGCAGGATGCAAAACAAGGAGAGTAACAAGAGCAACATATCCTTGTTTGTGCCATAACAGTAACTTACCTTTGCTTCCCCCCAAAAAAACAGTCCGTTGTTGTTTGTGCCATAGAAATAACTCACATTTGCTTGCCCCAAAAAGAACAGCCTATGCTTGTTTGTGCCATAACAGTAACTCAGCTTTGTTTCGTCCAAATATAATACATTTAATAAATGTACAAATAGTTTATGGTTTGCTATCAGTGTACATTCTTTTGCAGCTGGTTGTATGACAAATGACTTCACTTCTTTGGTGCAAAGCTGGTTGTGTGACAAACATGGTGGAAAGCAATTGTGTAGGCTTTATTGAATCCCCCTGACTAAATATGAAATAACATGAGCACAAAACAACAGCAGAAAGTGCAATCAATTGGCACCAGAAAATCATTATAGTGTAATTCAGTTACTACAACAATTAATAACAATAATACACAATAAACACACAAACTTGGTTCAAATGTCGGAAAGCTGGATGGTGTTGTTACATTGTTAGTATCAGGGAAGTGATGACAGCAGATGCAAACAGCAGGACAAAATGGCTTTAGTCTCCAAAGTTTTTTTTTTCTCTTTTTTGTAAGTTAACCATTGTATCATTAAATATCAAAGGGAAACAAAGAAAGAACCTTCTTTGTGAATTTGTAGTGCTTTAGCATGGAAAAAAGACTAGAAGAAACTGATTGAAACAAACTAACTGTATCAGCAGAGTCTTGTGACTATATTCAGGAGCAGCAGGATATGAAGTAAAATGCTGATTCAGACCTAAGGAAACAATTCCTTTTTTTATTTCTACCTCTTAGTCAGGGAAGAAGAATTTTTTTTTTCAATCGACAATAAATAAATAATACATTTCAATTAAAGAACTCCGGTAAGAAGAGACAAAAATATTTCCTTATACAAGGTAGAATCTGAAGGCAGGGAGAGCATGGTTCATGACCTCACAGATTATGAATCAAATTTTCCAACTCCAAATTCAACTCCAGAGATGAAAAAATGTAGTCAAGAAACCACCGATTAACCCTCAGATAACAAAAAGCAGTTACTGTTTCATTCATTTTCTATAATCCTTTAGAACTGATGGATAATATTTTCATCGAGTGTGGGGTGGGGATACAACCATTAGTGAAAGAAGCAGGTTTGATACATTTATGGACCCAGGTGACAATAACTAAACTACAGCAAGCTCTGCAGTTTCAATCACTGGCCAATTCATGATCTGAAATTATAACAGTTAATCAACCGCTAGTAGATAAAAAGGTAGAAATGGCTTGTTGAGTTAAATTCAGCAATAAATTGATAGTGGGGATTTTTGATCTTCCTTCAAAATAGGGGAAGCAATTACTTAGAGAAATTATATAAATTTTCACTGCAAGCATTACAGGACAGAAAACTGAATATTGAAAGCAGATAATGTTGATAGAACTTGTGGATTACAAGAATGCATTGACACTTAGTAAAAACTGTAAGTCCAATTCTTTCTCTTTTAGTGAAAAAACATTTCATTGACTTCTGTAAAGGTAAACATGTTCTCCTGGGTATAGCTTCCTAAATCTAAATATAACATTTCTGTAATTATACAATTTATATTCCTAGCAGTATGCAATATGATCTTAGCTGTGTTACAAAAAAGGAAGAACCTGCAATTTATAAAGGCCACTTTGAATTTTTCTTAAAAACTGCCCCCAGAAGTTACACAAAAGAGGATGGTCTTTGTGAAGAGCATTAAAACACTTTGGCAAAAAGGAATTGTGACGTAATTTTTTTTATAGCTACTCTAAAGGTCAGTAACAAAAATGTTTATTAAAATTTTAATTTGCAAAAAAGTTCAAGAAAAACAGTTGGCAATCCCTGTGCAGAAATCCTACAATTTAGCATATCAAGGACTATGGAATTTTGAACTTTTTATTTTTTATTTTTGTGTATTTATTTCAGGGAGGGAAGTCGAGGAAGTAAGGACTGTTTACGCTGTTGTTTGCGTGGAGATATATTAGGCATCAAGATAAATAATAAGCTTTTAAATAGTATCACATAACATAAATGGAATTAATTTTCCTATTAAAAGGAGCAATTTGATAAAGTTACTAAAACAAATTCTTCTTGATATCTCTTACTTGCAAGATATTCACTTAGATGCACAAAAACATTCTGTAACAGATATTTTTCGAACACTTTAATTCCAGTGACAATAAATAGCAAGAGATAGCCACAAGGTTTCACAAGAAGGGCTACAGAGTACTGAGCATTTATCAAGATTAGAATACAAGCATTCTGTCAGAGAATGTCTCAATTAAGAAACTTTATTTTACTGTATTTTCAGTATATATGCTGTTTTTGAGTATTCAGGCATCTTAGTTACCTTATCATCTGCGCTGACTCAGGAAGAGGCTAGAGATATCATCCAGACTAGTGATTTTAATAGTGATGGTACAAAGGGATAAAATAAGCCTAATTCTTTCATTAATTTAAGGGATTTTGCAGTGTCATTCATTAAATTATTTCTAGAAATACAAAAAGTTATTCTTTAAAGGGCTATACTCATCTGAATTTCTGATAAAAAAAACCTTGTCAATTACAATTTTTTTTGTCTTGGAGGATATCATTTGCATGTTTCGAGACATAGTGGTATTTCTGCTGTGCCTATCAGACCACGCACCAATTTTAGCTAATATTAATATGCAACATAAGGAAATAACCTTTTTTTTAATTGTATTGAGGTATACACAAAATATCAGAGTGAATTTTTCTCTGCAATCAAAGAAAATTGAGTAAAGAACAACCCTCAGTTATCATTTGGCTATACTCAAGGCCTATATTGTAGGAAATGTATTTCATTTCACTCATAAGGAGAAAAGGGCTTAAAAGAAAGGAAGCCAAGGACAGTTTAGAACAGTTACAGGTGGTAGAGCAGCTTTAAGTGGTAAATCCAGATAAGAATGCAGTCTTGCATTAAAAATGTATACTAATTTAAAATGATTCTTAACCACTTAGGGCATGCCTTACAATAGTTAAGGAAAGATATTCATATAAATGTTGGTATGCATGGCTCTTTGTAAAATAAATATTTTTTTCAAGAATAAAATTCCAATTTTAACATTTATTAAAGTTTGGGGATGACATAATCACAGAGTCACATATAATATTTTGCTAAGTTTGAAAATTATTTTTCAGGATTATCTAATTGACTTCAGAAAACAAACCAAAACAATATTTCACTCTTTATTCCTAAATATACAGTCACATTGTCTGATAAAATGGAGTGCACACCAACTTTAAAGCCTATTAAAAATTATGTTTGGCCTACCAGATAAAAAGGCATAAGGACAAGATTTTAGATTTTCTAGCTAAAGAATTCGACAAACAGTTTACTTCTTATATCTGTATCTCTATACATTAAAGGATTAACTCGATATTTAGAGAAATGGCCTAAATAAATGCATCCATTTTTTCCATAGCTAGAATAGTTTTTGATTCTTGCAACTCACCTTCAGCTTCCACCAGGACCTGTCCTCATCCAGCAGGTCAACTGAGCATTACATTTCATCCACTAGAATAACTCTGACACATGCTCAGGTTCTGTGAAGAGTTTATGGCTCCTGGTGCAGAACTTTATTGCTGGCAGGCTATAATTATATATTGTATAAATAATAAAAGTAACTCACATATGCATGCACACCATCGATGCTCTTCATGTTTCACTGTTGCAGTCATCACATTTGGGGTATCTGCTTGCAGTAGCCCTCAGTTGGCCTGATTATCAAAGTCATGGGTCCTGCGTCGGTTGCTGTCTCATCTTCCATGATGTCAGGTAATCAGGGGTATAAAGCATGCCGCCGATGCTATTACATCAGTCTTTCTTGCCGTGCGGTGCCCAAAGCAGAAGCAGTTCGCAAGTGCCAGTCGACTGACTCCTGAAATTTTCATTTTTGAGTTTCAGAAATGAAGTCTTCAACTAAAGCAAAGTACCCCGTTGGGGAAACTTTTTCTTGCTCTAAACCAATGTCAGTAAAAGCCAATAATTGTATTTCATGTGGAAAGCAAATACCTCATAAAGATTTTAATTCGTATTGTAATCCATGCCTAGGCCCTGACTATGATGTACCTCGCTGTTGGTTTTGTGCCTTATTTAGCAAACACAGTAAAATAGAGATCCAGGCCACTAATGGAGACAAATCTTTTAATACCACAAAGATTAGCACTTTCCTCTTGTAGCAAGACCTCATCAGATAACACAAATGTACATCACATTGCTTTTAAAACCCTTTCAATTAATCACAATTAAAATTTAAAGACACATAAATCTATTACGCTGTTTAAAACTTGCATACAGCATAAGATGCATACATAATCCGAAAAGTTAACCTATGTTGGTGAAAATGTTTCCAATCTACCCTAACATAACTACATAAAAGTTGTAATTTTTAAATTTTTACTGCCTTAGCTGTTAATACTGGCTTAATTGGGATGTATTCATTTAAGCCAGGAAAAATGTTGGAGCTATACTGAACTGCCACTTCAACTCCCTGTTAAGCAGTACATTCTTAATATCACCCCCCCAGGATTAATTTTCACCACATTAATGATACCAAATTTAAAACCTGTAGAAGAAGAACACACAGCAGAGTGTTTGTACAATGCACTAGTTTCCTTTCCACTCCTAATATCATGAACATGCTCATACATTCTGTCCTTCAAAGCTCTCTCTGTCTTTCCTGTATAGAATGCAGGGCACTTTTCACATGTAGCCAAATATACTACCATCTTAGTGTTGCAATTGCCTTTACAAAATCTCACAATACTGTTCATACCATTATTTAAGCATACACTGTTTTCCTTAATAATATGTGAACACTGACTGCAGTTGCCACATTGACTAGTTGCCTTTTTTACTATTTTGTTATACTTATCCGTTTGTTCAAAACGTCTTTTAAATTCTTTTCCTGTTTAAAAGAAAATACAGGTCCACTACCTACTACTTCGTATAACACTTTGCTAGTTTTGAGCATACTCCAGTTAGCGCTAACAATGTCAGTGAATATATCAGAAAAAGTATTAAATTCTGTAACACATGCCCTTTGAAATTTGTTGTCATCTTTTCTTTTCACAAAAGTGTTCAGTGATTGACCTACAGAGCCTTATATTTGGTACCCCATCCTCTATGTATTTCCTCTAGCAGTTTGTTAGGGACAAACAACAATATGTTGTGGGTACAGTATATCCAGGCCCATTCAAAAATAAGAATAACAGGAATTCTTATAATAAAAGCAAGAATGGCATGGCAGGGTTGTCAATAGAAGAAAGGGATGTTCAGTGTGGTAGGGAAGTGATGGTGGATCGTGCCACCAATAGGCCCCTTGATGAATTGGACTCTTTTTTGGAGCACAATGAGCATTTTTTAGCACCAAGAAGGTCAGAGCGGTTGGCCAACAAAACCAGATATCCATCAGACCCAGGACACCTACCCATATTTGTAGGGGAGAGTCACAGATGGAAAAAAGTGGGAAAGAAGGGGAAATAGTGATAGTTGTGGACACTGATGGTATTGTTAGTGAATATAGAGGACTTAAGATCTTTAATTACACATCATTAACCCTTAGAAAGGAACATTTTAATATTTTTTTCCAAAGGATTCAAGTTTGTTAAATCAAATTATGGTGATATAGCCAACCTTCTGGTTGACCTTAAGCTATACCTTAGGAAACTAAATTTGGGTATGGTAAAACCGAGGATGACAATACTTACTGTCACACATGATTACCTAGAAGAAGTACTATCAATCCCCCCCTCCACCCAGCTTTAATGTTGTTTGAAAAGACTGTTACAGAGGAAATATATGAAGCATATAAAAAAAATAGGTGGACAGTGGAGCCCTTTAATTTAGATAAAGGGAAACAAAAGTTACTTCATGATTTATAGTCTCAAAATGAATTCCGTATAATGAAGCCTGATAAGGGAGGGGGGTAGTGCTATATGGTACTGAAGAATACAACAATGCAATTACAAACATTTTGCTTGACACCAGCACTTATTCTCCTGTATCAAAAAATGAAATCCATATAGCATATAGGAGAATTGATTCCCTACTTGAGGAATATTTATTAGAAAATAGGATTGATAGTAAGACACATCATTATTTGAGGCAACTCAACCCTATTATTCATAGCATCTATGGGGTACCTAAGGTACATAAATCTGTGAAAGAACCTCCTTTTAGACCCATTGTGCCAGCTAGGAATTCTAAAACTCACCCTTTAGCAATGTATGCAGATCACTGCACTGAGGAAATTACAGCTAAAACAGAACATTTAATAAAGGATTCCTGGGAATTCTTGAGTAAGTTAACCAAGGATGTATGGAGGGAAGGTTGTGGTTTCCTTACAATTGATGTTAAGGATCTCTTTACATGTATCCCGAGACATGAAGGGTATGAGTTTTTTAGTGACAGTATTAACAAATATTCCACTTTGTCCAAAGATCAAATTCAGCTGACTCTGGAACTTTTGGAAGTGGTACTTGACCACAATTACATATGTTTTCAGGGTGAGTATTTTCAGCAAATTAGTTGGGTAGCTATGGGGGCAGCTTGTGTCCCCATATATGCCAATCTAGTTATGTTGGAGTGGGAAAACAGATTTGTCTTTAATTGCCAGTTCCAGCAAAACATACGTCTCTATTTGAGATTTTTGGACGATATTTTTGTGTTATGGGAGGGGACAAAATACACTGTTGATATGTTTATGCAATATTTAAACACATGTACTTCTTTCCTCACTTTTACACACACCTGGAATGATGTTAGTATTAATTATCTTGATACAACTATTTTTCAAACTAATGACGGGTTCAAATCCAGGATTTATCGAAAAAGTACTTGGTGCAATAGTTATTTGCATTACACCAGTCGCCACCCACAGTTTCAGAAAAAAAGCCTTATTAAAGGACAGGCAATTAGGGTCGCAAGGATGACCTCAGATAAAGATGAATTGGTTGGTGAACTTAAATTCCTTTGTGATAAGTTTGTAGAAAGGTGGTATCCAAGTGACTTGGTACAGGGGGTGCTAGAGTAAATACATAGAGGATCGGGTACCAAATATAAGGCTCTGTTAAGTCAACCATTGAACACTTTTGTGAAAAGAAAAGATGACAACAAATTTCAAAGGGCATGCATTACAGAATTTAATATTTTTTCTGATATATTCACTGACATTGTTAGAGCTAACTGGAGTATGCTCAAAACCAGCAAAGAGTTATACGAAGTAGTAGGTAGTGGACGTATATTTTCTTTTAAAACAGGAAAAAATTTTAAACGACTTTTTGAAAAAACGGATAAGTATAACAAAATAGTAAAAAAGACAACTAGTCAATGTGGCAACTGCAGACAGTGTTCACATATTATTAAGGAGAACAGTGTATGCTTAAATAATGGTATGAACAGTATTGTGAGATTTTGTAAAGGCAATTGCAACACTAAGATGGTAGTATATTTGGCTACATGTGAAAAGTGCCCTGCATTCTATACAGGAAAGATGGAGAGAGCATTGAAGGACAGAATGTACGAGCACGTTCATGATATTAGGAGTGGAAAGGAAACTAGTGCATTGTATAAACACTCTGATGTGTGTTTTTCTTCTACAGGTTTTAAATTTGCTATCATTGATGTGGTGAAAATTAATCCTGGGGGGGGGGGGAGTGGTGATATTAAGAATGTACTGCTTAATAGGGAGTTGAAGTGGCAGCTCAGGCTGAGGTCCAACATTTTTCCTGGCTTAAATGAATACATCACAATTAAGCCAGTATTAACAGCTAAGGCAGTAAAAAATTAAAAATTACAACTTTTATGTAGTTATGTTAGGGTATATTGGAAACATTTTCACCCACATAGGTTACATTTTAGGATTATGTATGCATCTTATGCTGTATGCAAGTTTTAAACAGCGTAATAAATTTATGTGTCTTTCAATTTTAATTGTGATTAATTTAAAGGGTTTTAAAAGCAATGTGATGTACATTTTGTGTTATCTAATGAAGTCTTGCTACAAGAAGAAAGCGCTAATCTTTGTGGTATTAAAAGATTTGTCTCCATTAGTGGCCTGGATCTCTAGTTTACTGTGTTTGCTGAGTTTTTAAAATTTACATTTTGTGCCTTATTTAAATAATGAACTATTCGTCGTCGGTATATTTACGCTTCTAAAGATTTTGGTACTCGGTTCAATTACCCTGATATGGCTTCGGTAAGCCAATCGACTACCGACATTCCGAAAAAAACGCAAAGATAAAGACAGAGACAGACCACCTAGGTACAAAGCTGCCAATGACGTGTCTCCTAAGCTAGTCACCAGTTCACCAGTACTCAATGAGGCGCTTTTGCAGCTCATGATACCTGCTACTTCAGATTCACAGGCCTCTACTGAGACCCATTCGGAGTCCGGTATGCTGCGAGATGCTTCAACCGTGGAACCTGCGGATGTCTCTACCTTGGATGGGTCCGGAGCCGCTGTGCAGGCACCGGCTTCTGAGGTTGTATTCAGCCCTACTGACTTGCATATTAAACTGATGCCATCTTCTTCTTCAAGGCCTAAACTTCAGTCCTTGCATAGAAAACCGACGCCCAGACTACATGGTCAGGCCTCTATGCCTAAAAAACAAATAAGAATGGCTGAAGACCTTATTACTTTAATCAGGGGAAGCCAACCTTCCCCCTCTAAGAGACCTAGGACTGAATTTGCTTATGATTCTTCTGATCAGGATTCTGAAATTTCTGTTTCCTCTGATGACCAGGATTTACCCTTATCTACCTATGAGGCTTCTGATGCAGAGGAGTCTATTCCCTCTGCTTCCCCTCCAGAGGATTTCTCTTTTGGTGAAACCTTGCATACTCTCGGGGAGCATTTTTATTGGGAAAGCCAGGATTACTCTGATTTTAAAAAGAGGCTTAGGGATTTCTTACTCCTGCCCCAACACAGGCCTTTAGCTATCCCCCCTGTACTGGACATTGTTGATGATGCCTTTTCGGAATCTAGCTTGACCCCTGACTCCTTACCTCCTGCTCCCAGAAAATCAGATAGATATTACAGGATTCCTGACTCTCACAAGTTCCTCTTTAAAAATCCTATTGCAGATCCTGAGACCATTTCACAGGGACCCAAGGGCATTAAAGCTACTACTGCCAAAAATCCTACCCCCTCTGATAGAGATTCCAGGGCACTGGATAGATGGGGTAAGAAGATATACACTTCTGCAACCTTGGCCATTAGGGCCTTAAACTGCCAGTTTAATATGTTAAAGTATCAGCAGCATATTATTGGATTGCTTAAACAGAAAATTATGTTGATTCCTGACTGTGCTGAAAATAAAGATTTACAGGATTTAATGCATTCTGCTGAACAAGTTGGAAAACATACTTTACAATGTGGTTTTGATTCACTAGAGGCATCTTGCAGGGCTGCTGTCACTGGGTCTGTACTTAGAAGGCATGCTTGGCTTAAGGAGCAATCTTTGCCAGATCATGTTAAAGCTAAATTGCTGGATGCTACCTTAAACCAGGACTGCCTGTTTGGCAACAAAGCAGAAGAAGTACTTAAAAAGATGGAGGAAAAAGTTAAATCTATGCAAACTGTTAAAGATTTCCTGCAAGTACAGCCTCCAAGATTTAGCAGGCATTGGCCCTCTAAGAATTGTTCCTTTCCTGCCTCTTCCAGGCTTTCTCAGTCCAAACCTAGAACCAGCAGAACACCCAGGCTTCAGTCCCAAGGACTAAGATGTGGGGTGCTCCCACTTCCAAAGGAGGGAGAAGTAAGACTCCCCCCTATGGTAAACTGTCTAAATGACTTAACTTTAAAACTTCCAAGCCCTTCTCAGCTGACTGCTCCTTTATGGGGAAAGATTGCTCTGCAGTCAAAAAACTGGGAACTCATTACCCAGGACAAATGGGTTTTAAATATAGTTACCCAAGGACACAGATTCCACTTCCACACTTTATCAACCCCAAACGGTTGGCCAGATCTACCCCCAAATCAGTGGGCAGAGGCTCAAAAGTAAGTTCTCTCTCTCTGTTAAGTATAAGGGCTATTCAAACTGTCCCAGAAGAGGAAAGGGGACAAGGTTTCTACTCAAGACTTTTCCTGGTGCCCAGAAAAGACAACTCCTGGCGTCCTATCCTGGACCTCTCTATCCTAAACACTTTTTTTGGTGATCCCAAAATTCAAGATGCTAACTCTTCATCAGTTGCTTCCTATGCTAGGCAAGGATGCCTGGTTGGGAGCACTGGGTTTAAAGGAAGCATACCTGCACATCCCAATCAGGGAATCTTGCAGAAAAAAAACTATGCTTCAAAGCAGGCTACATGCACTATCAGTTCTCTGCACTGCCCTTTGTCTTATCTACTGCTCCTAGGGTATTCACAAAGTGCCTAGCTCCAGTCATTACATTTTGCAGGCAAAGAAATATTCAAATATACCCATACCTGGATGATTGTCTAATTCAGGCAGAAAGCCAGGACATGCTATTTGTTTGTACAAAAAGTGCTAACTTCTCTGGGGTACACCATAAATGAAAAGAAATCACATATTGTACCCTGCCAACAATTTGTATTCCTGGGAGCAAGCTTGAACACAATTTCCCAGATGGCTTTCCTCATGCCAGAGAAACAAGTTTATTTGACAGCCTACTTCAAACTAATGGCCACTCTTGCTATCGGCAAGACAAATACTGCAAGCCTTGGGATTCATGGCCTCCTGCATTCTCCTAATTCCATATGCAAGACTCCATATGAGGAAACTACAATGGTATCTAAAAAGCCTATGGTGTCAACATTCTCAGGATTTAGAAGCAATGATTCCTATCATACCTTGCCTACAGATAGAGTTCCTTTGGTGGGCAGAGGCCTGCCACCAAAGCAAGGGACTGATATTCACTCTACCCCCTGCCACCCAAACCCTAACAACAGACGCTTCAGACTATGCATGGGGGGCTCACTTGGCAGGGAAGTGCATTCAGGGCAAATGGAACCCAAGTCAAATGCACCCGCATATCAATCAAAAAGAAATGTTAGCTGTACAGAATGCTCTGACAGCCTTCAAGGACCACATTCTTCTAGGACAATTAATGGTAAAGACAGACAACACCACTGTTATGTGGTACATAAACAAGCAGGGGGGGTCCTACTCATACCCTCTCTGCAGACTAGCCATGGCTCTGTGGAACACAGCCTTGAGTTACCAAGTGCACCTACAGGCTCATTTCCTGCCAGGAAAGCTAAATACACTGGCAGGCGAAATAAGCAGAAAACTCATGGACCCACACGAGTGGAAACTGGAACCAAAGACATTCGACATGTTGATAAACAAATGGGGGAGCCCAGAGATAGACCTGTTTGCCTCTCCCCAGAACTACCAATTGGACAGATCCTGCACAAAGACTCCCCACAAGCAATCTTGGAAAGTGGATGCCCTGTCCTTCACCTGGAAAAATCTATCAGTTTATGCCTTTCCTCCTTTGCCTCTCCTCTCCAAGGTACTACCAAAGATCAAACAGGATAAACCAAGGATGATACTGATTGCAACAGACTGGCCATGACAATACTGGTATCCCCTCTTGTGCAATGTGTCACTGCTGGCATCATGGCACCTGCCTCAGGCCCTACCCTGCTGTCCCAGCAGGAGGGCCAGATTGTGCACCCTCAGCTTCAAACCCTGAACCTGGCAGCCTGGCTAATTACCTGATCTCTCCGTTACCATCCCTCAGTAAACAAGTGTTGGATGTCATTCTGGAGGCAAGGAAACCTAGTACTAGAAAATCTTATGCTGAAAATTGGAAAAGATTCTGTTCCTGGAACCAAACTCAGGGGACGGGCGCACAATTTACCACACATTCTTCAATACTTAACTGAGATGCTTCACAAGGGCCTTTCCTTTTCTTCCATTAAAATTCATGCCTCGGCCATTTCAGCACATTATAATACAGAGCCACCCCTCTTCTCTCATCCACTGCTCAAGCAGTTCCTCAGAGGGGCCAAAAACTTAAGACCACCCAGGAGAGCCCCTACTCCAGCCTGGGACCTTAACTTTGTATTAGAAAAGTTCACTCTTCCTCCCTTTGAGCCAGCTGCAAATGCAGAGTTGAAATTCCTTTCTTAGAAAACAGCCTTCCTTATAGCCATCACTTCAGCAAGAAGGATATCTGAATTGCAGGCCCTTATGGCAGTGGAGCCTTTCATCATCTTTCATGTGGACAGGGTGTCCCTCAGGACCAATCCCTCCTTCATGCCCAAGGTAGTATCCAGTGTGGCTCTTGATCAGTCCATTCATTTGCCAACCTCCTTTTCTAATTCACAGAACATAGGGGAACGTATACTGCACTCCTTAGATGTGCACAGACAACTTAGATTTTACTTGGACAGGACTAAACCTCTCAGGAAATCTGAACACAAGCTGGCGGCATTTGCTGCAGGGGTAGAGGGGAAGGCCATTGCAAAGCAAACCATTTCTAAATGGATAAGCCATTGCATTCTTTTCTGATATAAGCACCATGGAAAACCTATCCCCCAGGGGATCAGATCTCACTCCACCAGGGCTGCATCTCTTTCAGCAGCCTTTCTCAGAGGTGTTCCTACCAGGGATATTCTAGAAGCTGCTAACTGGAGTTCAGTTCATACTTTCACCAAGCATTATCATTTACCATTTTTATCTAAATCCAGAGCTGGCTTTGCCACTGCTGTCTTGCAGGGCCTTATAGCTGGTCCTAATGCTGTATAAATCCATCCTCCCAACCATAGCTTTGGGAATCTGCCCAAATGTAATGACTCAGTGAAACATGAAGAACATAGTACAGTTGTGTACACTTACCATAAATGTAGATGTTTGAATGTATTCACTGTTGCAGTCCTGGTTACCCTCCCTCCAGCCCCCTGACTTCTTTTGGCTATACCTGTATTCCTTTTTACTATGCTTAAAGCTTTTTGGTGTACTTGCTTTTTTGTTGGAAATTTAACCTTCTATAGATATATATATATATATATATATATATGTGTATATATATATATATATATATATATATATATATATATATATAAAATTGCTTCCCATTAGGGGGGCACCTGACATCTTGGGCAAGAAAAAACTGATGTAATGGTGTCGGCTGCATGCTTTATACCCCTGACTACCTGACATCATGGAAGATGAGTCAGGAACTGATGCAGGACCCAAGACTTTGATAATCAGGCCCTACTGCAAGCAGATAACCCAAATGTGATGACTGCAACAGTGAATACACTCGAACATCTACATTTATGGTAAGTGTACACAACTGTACTTTCTCTAGATGCCCCAAATGCTTTTGACTTCATATTTTTATATATTTTGGAGCATACTGTTTTACCTGTATTAATATACAATTCATCACAATACTGTACTCCCAGATCAACATTTATTTGGCTATTAGTCGCTTAGACTGCCATAAATATTCAAACACAGAGTTTGTCAAGACTGTCATCTCTCCATAATCATATTTACAATAGGTGTTAATCTGATAATAAATTTTATACAAGATCATAAAATAGTTCTAGATTTAAGCAACATTATTTTTAAGATGATGACCTATGTATGTGATTCAATTGTGACAATAAGATATGTATACAAGTCTTTACAGAACACGTTTATTAGCTTCTCATAGTAACACATGATGCAATGTTTCTTAATTACCTAATAGGACATTTAGTGCTATAGTTTTTGGAAGTTGATGACAAGATATTTATTTATTGACTGATTATTTTTTACATTATTTATTTCCAGTACACATGGACTTCAGGGTCTTATGCCTACTTTCTCATAATCCTACCTCTTTCAGGATTATTGCATAATGAATCAAACCTCAGCATTGCAATTAATCTGGTGGGATCTCCCTCTTCAGTGATGAAAGCCTCACGTCTACCAGTATATACATTGTTCCTGCAGTCAGGGGCAGACATGGGGGTGAGATGGCACAGTCACACTGTGGCTGGCTGTTTTTTATTGTTACACTTTGTGGTTTCTTATGTGTACTGTATTATACTCAGGTGGTTTCTGTGCAACAAGCTTGATGCAAGCGGTTTTTATATCTGTGGCTAACATAGATACAAAAGTCCTGCCCGCATTGAAAAAGAATGCACTGGCTTATTGTCCAGCCTTTATGAGGAACCACAGCCTGCAGAAGGGTCAGCTTCTTCACTTGACCTCCATCCATTTATCAGGAACTTAGGGATAACAGAAATGTCAGCGTGTTTTAGTACAAGCTGAGATTTATTTGCATCGTATGCCCCTGTCACTCAAAATTTCAGTTAATTGATTTATCCTGCCATTCAGTTGGCCCTACCCAGTGCCAGCAAGGCCAGGGAATGGTGCACCCTAAATGAAAATATCTCCTATAAGTTTATTTGAGTAGTAGCTTGCCTTACAGTTTGGAAAATGTTGTTCTATTTATAATTATAATTTACCAATAATTTTATTCTCATTACTTTTTAAAAGTTTTAAATCATATGAGTCATCAGAATCAAAAAGAAATTATTTAAATCAACAAAACATTATTTTCTTTGAAATTAACTAACTGTCTCAATCATTCTGCAACATTTGCTACATAACTAATGAATAGTTCAGTGCTGTGACTGGTTTTAGAAATGTACTGTAAGTCATACCTTTTGAAGCTTTTTATATACATAGGTTCACAGGTTCATAGGTAGGTACTAGGCTATTGGCCCTAAGGCCTGTACAAGCCTAGCCAAAAAGGTTTCCTGGCTTTCGCCACCCAAGAAAATTATTTTCCTGTGCCCCTGTCAAGCAGAACCACAGAAGTGATCCCCGGGGTGAATTTCCTATTACCGATTTTTCTTGAAGAGTGCTAATGAGGAGCTCTGTTTGACATAGATATGTAGTCGGTTCCAGAGTATGGGAAGTCTCTGGGACAGGAATCTATCCCTCCAGCATGTTCTGTTTATTGTATTGACAAAGTTTAGGTCCCTAGAGCGTGTAGCTCGGAATGATTGGGATTTCATTAAGTGGAGCATGTCCAACAGCTCTAGGTTTGACATAGCTTTGTATGTTAGGCAGAGATTGCCTCTGAGTAGGTGATATGCGACGGAATAAAGCTGGAGTTTTTTTAGAAGGTCTGCGTAAGGCATCTGTTTGAGGCCAGTAATCCCCTTTGTGAGATATTTTTGCAGCCTTTCCAGTTGTTGTAGATGTCTTGTGAGGTACATACCAAAAGGAGAGTTGTACTCTATAATGGGTCTAATGAGTGATGAGTAGAGGGGAACAATGTGGTAGTTCATGGGTACAGAGTTTTTACCAAAGGGGATGACAATGCACTTTTTGGCACCGAGTTTGAGACCATGTCTTTGACACCAGGCATCTGTCTCAGTGAAGCCCTTTTGTAGGATGTCCACATTGTTAGGAGTTTTGATTATGGCTCCTAGTTTACAGTCATCTGTGAATTTAGTTAGCCAAAGACCTTTTGTGTTAGCCTGTACTTCAGAGAAGTAGATACCAAACAGGAGAGGACCCAGGACTGAACCCTGTGGTACTCTACTTGTCACTGGTCTGAAGTCTGATTTGGAGTCTGCTACTTTACATGCTGACAACTGCTCTAGTGTTTCACCAGTCTTATTATGTACAAGTCCAGCAACATTATGCAACTGTCATTCATAGCTCAACTTTATAAAAATGTGCATATCTATACTGTATGGTTTTGTGCAGTCATTTCTATCTTCATGAATCTCTGCAGTTATCAATAAAATGGGTCTGGTTTGGTGAAGCCTGGGAACGTGAGTAACCTGTCAATCCTAACTCAAAGATAGGGTAAAGTACTTGTAGGACAATTTGCTGGTTACAAGGCAAGCTAGGGAAAAGTACTTGTCATTGAAGCTGAAATGGTTAGAAGAACAAATGACAAGGAAATATAAAAGTGAGACTACAGGAATGAGAAACATTGGGTTATATATTTACAAAAGTTTTTGAAGAGCTGTACAAGAAGAAAAAGGCAGAGGATGGTAAGTGGTGAATGATCTAGTGATTTTATAAGTCAGAATACTTGGCAGAAGAGGAAAGGGGAGGTCATGATGTGGGGGGAGGACAGAGGAGGTAGAGAGGTATGAATGGTCATTTAAAGGGAAGGAAAGCTGCTCATGATAAAGGTCCCCCCAGGTATTGCTTTATAAGACATCAAAGGGACAGGTAGTTGGCCTTCCAAGCAAAATGTCTGAGCATGTGTTGATAGGATGGAATTCGTCCATTTTATAGAACCAGGTAATTTCTACAGTAGTTCTGACAGGGTAATAAGGAAGACACAGTCTAGGGAACTGTTTGATATTGCTGACCAATGAAGACACAAAGATTTCTGTTTGAGTATTGGTAGAGAGACTAGAGAGTGTCAGACAGAAGATGATTCAACAAAGGAAGATGGGTTTTATAAAGATTGTACTGCAAAAAGTATTTGAAGGCTGTTAATGTATGGTAACTGGACAGAGGAATGACAAAGGAGGCAGGGTAGTGTTGTCAGAAAGCATGAGTCATTTGACAGTGCATGTACAGGCTCCTGGATTCATAAAAATAGTCTATACTTGAATGATAAAGACCAAAGACACATAAAATAATTCAATTATTCATCTATCCTTTGTTTTTCGATATGTTTTATGCTTTATAGCATCATAACAATGCCAGATCCTATTGCTTTAGTCAGTTATTGTAAGTCTTTGAAGATCATTTTGGACAGGGCACTGGTCTGTCACATAAGGGACATGCAGTTGGACATGATTAACACATACACAACATGTGCACTTTATACAATTTCAGAACTACTACCCAATATACTGCATATCTGTGGGAGTCTCAGAACTCCCAATGATCCCTGTTTTGGAAGAACTTACTAATTTTAGGACAGATTTACCCCTGATACCCTTATTTTTGGAGGTATGTCCTTATTTTCAGATTCAGTTTAGCTCTTCACACAATTTGTTGAATCCACCTTCTCACATTTGATTATTGAATCTATCGAGTACTCATAAAACCGCACTACATGATCACCATACGTGTGGAAAACAATAATGTCAGGAAAGAGATTACACATCTTATATCTCACTTTTTCTGAAGTAAAAATGAATAACCTTGTGTGGTAAAATTTTGCAATACAGTTCATTAAAGATAACAGATTTTACACTGACGCTTTGATAAAGTACTTATATGTGTGCATCGATATTCTCACTCTTTGATCTTTAAATGTGTTTCTGAGTAATATTCCACAATCCTATTGGAAAAGGGAAGAGTTATGTGCTACTTTGCTTTCAAATTTTATGCTAATTAAATGTCCAGATTCTGGATATGCCTTTTTTCAATGGCTTTTTGTTCCTGTTTTTAATGTCTGCAGGTTAAGAGGTATGTGGATGGTGAGAAAAAAAACAAAACACTGTGAGAAAACCATACGGACACAGGAGGTGCATGCAGATTCTATACAAGAGCGCTTATCATGAGACTGCAGCAAAACTGGCATGAACCTTTAAAATCCCAGAGTTGTATACTGTCCATTCTAGTATACTGATGCACAATGCCATTGATAGAATTAGTGTATGACATCACTGCACAGCATGCCAGAGCAAGGAGCACCTACTAAATAAGGTATGATGTGCGTGGCATGCCTTATTCTGTAGCTTGTCCCTACTATACCACACAGCACTTCATTAGTCATGATGCAGAGCTAAGGTCGTAACTTACTTTGCCATTCACTATTTGTTTGTTAAAGTGTATTGCTTAGACTGGCACCTTTATCATCATCATCAGTCCCCTTTTCCTCATTTTCCACATGGGGCTGGGGTATTGTGTCAACTATGGCCATCTTTCACTATTCACTGCCACTCTCCTGTCTTCTTTGACACTCACGCTTGACTGTTGTAGTCTTCTCTCACACAATCCACCCACATCTCTTTTGGATGTCCTTGTTTCCTCTTGTCTTCTTCCTGTATGTCCCACATCTTCTACCATCTTCTGCACATGTACCCAAACCACCATAATCTGTTCTCTTTGATCTTTTCTGCAATTGGAGCTACTTTGGCTTCTGCACTAATGTCCTCCTTTCTTTTTCTGTCCCACAGTGTGCATCTTACCCCCATCTGAGTCACTTCATCTCCATCACCTGGAGCTTCCTAAATGACTCTGCGTTTACTATCCAGGTTTCTGTACCACACAGTACTGGTTTCACCACTCCTCATTATTCTGTAATATACTACATCTAATACTGAGCCAGTTGGCTGCAGCTTCTTTGACTCTAGCTTGGGAGTCTATATTATATCAGCGAATGTTTAAGGTGCTGAATATCTAAACATCGACCCCTAAATGTCATAAACTACAAAGCGCGAATGGCCAAGTATGCAAATTTTTTTATAGGGAAAAAATTTGCTTGGCCATCATTGGGAATTTGCCCTTTTTCCGCAATGTAGAGCAATCTCAGACTTGGTATATTTAGTTAGGGGGGTGTGGGAGACACAGCCCCCCACATCGGGGAGTTGGGGGGTTGATTAGGGTTGAAAGTATGATTTGTTTTCCACTGGTCAAGCGAATTTTACCTGTAAAATAAATTCATGTAATTGGTCGTTCGCGCTTTGTAGCTTTTGATGTTTAAGGGTCGAAGTCTAGATGCTCGACAACCTAAATATTCGTTGATACAATATAAACACTAGCTTTGATCTCCTTATTCAGACTACCTTTCTCCTCAACCACCCATCCCAGATACTTGAAGCTGTTAACCGTTTGACTAATTTCCCTTCTGTCTCACTTCTCAGCTTCTTCTGAACTCCATTTACTGTCATTATAACTGTCTTATTTGTACTTAGTTTCATCTCATGTGTCTTCAGTTTTGTATTCCATTCCTCTATCCTTTGCTGAGATTTTTGCTCAGAGTTTGCCTGTAATTCCATATTGTTTGCATACAGCAACTTTGTTGATCTGTCCCATCCATCCTGTTTGCTACTGTAGTCCATCACCAGTATGACCAGCAGTGGGCTCAAAGATAAAGCCTGGTGCACACCTACTCCCACTGGGAACCCATCAGTGAGACATTACACTGTTCGTACTTGAGTCATTGGGTCCTTGCACATAGCCTGCACTAATTCTACCAGTGTTTCTGGGACTCAAACCACTGGAAGACTGCCCAAATCAGCTTTCTTGGGACCTTGTCATATGCTTTCTCCAAGCCTAGGAATGCCCAGTTGGACTCTTTCCTCGTCTCAAGCTTCTTCTCAATTACCTGTTTAAATATAAACATCAGGTCAGTTGTGCTGCAACCTGATCGGTATATGAACTGCTCATCTCCCATCTTACTTTCTACTACTCTGCATATTTACTTACTTATCAATCACCCTCTAGAACCTTCATACAATGTGATAGGAGTTTGATCCTCTTTACCATCCACAGTTGTGGCTGTCCCCTTTGTTCATGTACACACGCATGAGTATGCTTATTCTCTAGTCATCTGGGCTACACCTTCCTCTCCGCACTGCTATGAGTACCCTCAGGAGCCCTTTTTCCCCGTAACACCCAACAGCTTTATCATACCTGTTGTGACATCATACGAACCTGCTGCTTTCCCTAACTTCATTTTCATCAGTGCTATTCTTGCCTCTTCTATGGTGGGCTCCTCCTCTTGTCTCATTGTCGGCTGTGTCTGGGGCAGTACAGCTCCTCCCCTTCTCTCATTGTAGGCTGTGTCTGGGCCAGTACAGCTTCTGTGATATTTTCTTCATTCAGAAGTTGCTGGAAGTACTCCTTCCATCTGCCTTTAATGTTCTATGGACTGGTGAGCAGTTGTTGCTGGTAGCTCTTATGAAGGGCTTCTGACTATCTTCTCTATCTGTATGTCTTTGCCTTGCAATCTGATAAAGTTTCGTTGTACCATTTACTGACTTACTTTCTGAAAGTTGGTAGAGTCCTTCTGATGCCTTGTTCTTTGCTACTGCAACTGCCCTCTTAGACTCTTTGTTAGCCAACCAGTATTCCTTCTTAAATGTCCATCTATTCTGTCTCCCAGTTTTTCCTGCACTTCTTCTTTTTTTAAGACTTCCTGAACTTCTGCGTTCCAACACCAACTTTACTTATACACCTCAATTCCATTCCTGGTGTAGACACATATCTGTTCTGTAGTCACCACGCATGCTGTTTTGAGGCACTGCCCTTCTTCTTCAATTCCACCTATTTCCTCTTCTTCTTGGGGTGCTAGAGCCCTGAGTAACTCCTTGAACTGTTGTGCTTTCTCTCCAGTCAACTTCCAGGTCTTCAGCCTGGTCTCTGTTGACCTTAGAGTCTTCTATGACCACTGCTTGAAGTTGATTTTGACAAGCAGAGGTTTAATCTGTGGGCCAACTGTTTCACTGGGAACGACATTGCAATAATTGATTCTACTCAAGTGCTCTTTCCTTATTTGGAGAAAGTCTACCTGAGTTGCACATCGGCACCTTTTTATGTGCATTTTGCCTTTTTTGGCACTGATTGTGCCTGAAAATCATTCTTGAAGCCAACTACCTTTCTCATTAATAACTAAATAAATGGGGTCTATTGCCATGAAATCCTGTACTGGTGAGGACTAGACTGCATCAATGTGTGGGGGCAGGGAGAAGGGAGGTTCTGGTAGCAGGTATGTCTGCAAGACCAGGAGTACAGGAAGTGGTAAGATTTTCTCTAAAATGACAACACAATTTATTTAGTTAGTTTCATACATGCAGCGCTATTGATGATCAGTTTTGTAGGCTGAACAACACATGACCAGTGAATGGGCATCTGTTCTGTTAGATAAACTACATCAACTCATATCTCTCAACCTCTTAATGCAAGAAATCTGTACAAAGCCTAAAATAATGAGGGAACAAAGGCCCCAAAATAAGGGCAAATTTTTAATATTGTTCTTATAAACCTAGAGCAAAGCAATGTCTTTTCTCAGTTAGGGGTCACCACAGCAAATCACAAGTCTGCAGATTGATTGGCAATGGAGTTTTACAGTACCAAGTTGCCAGCCTGATGCCCAACCTTCACAGAAGGCACACCCACATGAACCTACCTGCATATATTTAAAGCTCATGCAGCCACAGGGAAGACATGCATACTCCGCACTGAAAGAACTCCAGCCGGGAATTGAACCTCTTGCTGTGAGGTGACAACACTAACCACTGCACCAGCCTCTGTTCTTTGAAAGTTTCTAAAATAACAGGATTTGTAGTAGCATGCATTTTATGAAGTCTGAAACTCACATGATTGTCATTATTTAGTGACTTCAGTCCTCAGTGATTTGCCAGAAAACCACAAATTTTATAAAGAATAGACCAAAAACATAAAGCAAAAATCTGGACATTCTGTGAAAATCTGGATAGATAAGAAGTATGCTGTATTTACTGAATAGTTAGCAAACTAGAAAAACATACTTTCCATGTTGTCCATACTGAAAAGGAGCTTTGTAGAATCAAGGCGGACCACATGACAACTTTTACTGCTCTTAGGCTATGCTACCAGAAATTATCTGAATATTTAACAGTGAGTGTATTTTATTTCAAAATAGATTGTCTCCTATTCTCATTACTCTCCCAAGATGGCTTTAGTACCATGGCACTAACACAGTTTTTTTCTCTCTTTTTTTTTTTTTTCATGAATCCTGATGGGAGTTACTAATGACTTACTGATAATTAGTTATTTTGGGGCAACAAGGTAGCATAGCTAATGCAATTCAATGCATTGCATTCTAAGGAAATGTTATTATTATTATTTTATTTATTTTACATTTCTTGACTGGGATTGTCCGACTGAGCTGAAGAGCCCTTTTTCAGCAGAGGCCCGGGGAGAAAAGCTCCAACATATTAAACAATTTTCATTATAAATTAGCATTAAATAGAAATGTTACAGGATTATTACAAGGCATTAAGTAACAATATAATGGTATATAGTGTCAATATTCAGGAGTATAGCAAAACTATTTCAAGATGTATAAAAATAAATATGTCATTAAGATGAATATAGTTTTTGGGGTAAGTGGTTACAAAAACGAAGTTTTATCATAATGTAGTTGCATGAAGGCAAGGCAATTACAATAGAATGTTTCTCTGAGGCAATTTGCTTAACAGATTTTAGAAGACAGTAGAAAGAGTAGTCAAGGAAGATTAGAGAGTGCTAGTGAGAAGCGTGAGTTAAGGGCAGAAAGTAGGTTAAGGTATGAGAAGTAGGGGATGTTTAAGGAGAGAGAGTGCAATGATAGAACCGGTGACTTTTAAAGTGCTCTTTGGTGGCTGTCTTTAATTGTTTAGTATGTCTAAAGGTCCTGATTTCTAGTGGGAGCCTATTCCAAGCAATAGTGGGGTGATTGCTGTATGTGTTGCGTCCAACTTTAGACTCGGGTTTGTAGATTTGTAGTAGGTCTTGGTTAGAACTTCAGAGAGGTCTGGAGGGAGATTAATGGGAAATGAGAGGGGATAGTGCTGGGCAGTAGGAAGGCTGGTATAGGATAGAATGGATGATCTGGAGCAAGAGAGAAGCAGCTGGTGGGGTAATTCAGGCCAGTTTAGGTGTTTTAGAGAGATACAGTGATGGGATTTGTAGGTTTGTTGGGCAGCAAATCTAGCAACCTTGTTGTAGGTAGATTCAAGTTTGGTCAGGAGTGCTGAGTTAAGATTTGTGAGAATTTGAGAATTGTACATTAGACTGGGTAGAAGGTAGGTAAGAGAGAGAGTAATCTTGGCTTCAGAGGTAACGAATTTCTTGTTACGGTAAAGGAGCCCTAGTTCTGAATGAGTCTTTTTGATACAGTTATTAATATGCAAGTCAAATTTAAGCTGATCGTCAATGGTTATTTACTGTCTCCAGTTCAAGTTGGCAAGCTCTGTGGTAAGGAGTAGTATTCTTGGCTTGAAGAGAGCATCAAAAAATGTGTACAAAGAGAGCATCTGGGAAACAGAAAAAAAAAAAAAAATTTTAAGCTTGTTTCCTGCCTTTCCTGTTAAGTGGTATAGACTATTTGTAGGCTTTTGAGCCCTCAAACCCTTCTGTGTTGGAGGGAAGCCTTCTAGCTTAGTTTTTTTTCCCCTATAACTAGCCAGTTTTCTAGTTTCAGCACTCAAATCTGTTTCTTTGATCTCAGCACTTGTTCAGAAAAAAAAAAAAAAATTTAATCTGCTTTTACTGTACTTGTGTTTCTACCTACATTTTTTTTACTTTTGCATCATCTTAAAAGTACTCAGTTGTATTTATTACTGCTTGGTGTAACTCATTCTAGGCCTTCTGGTTTAAACACTTGGGCTTCGGACCAGTTGTTTTGCACTGAGAGGGTTTGTGGTCTGCACTGTAGTGGCAGAACAGGTAGCTTACATCCTTCTAGGTTGGGAACTGCTGATTGAGGGCTCAGTGTCTGTTATTCTAAAAGTGTATTAATTCTGGTTTAAGCACTTAGGCTTTCAGGCCAGTTATTTTACATTAAGAGGGTTCGTGGTCTGCACTCTTGTGGGAGGAGAGGCTGGACTCTGCCCTTCTGAGCTGGGAATTTCTGATTGAAGGCTTATAGTGCATGCATATCTGAACTGCTTCTTACTGAAGTTGGTGCGCCTTGTTTGCTGTGGCATAGACTGGAATCAGGCCTGCTGGATCTAGCTTTGTTTGTGTAACTTGAGCACTAATCCAGGCATTCTCTAAAGTATTCAATTGTATTTATTACTGCTTGGTAGTAACTTGATTAAAGTTTAGCTGTCATTCTAAGTCTTTTGGATTAAGCACTTGGGCTTCAGACCAGTTGTTTTACATTAGGAAGGTTTGTGGCATGCACTGTGGTGGCAGGACAGGTAGCTTTCATCCTTCTAAGTTGGGAACTGCTGATTGAGAGCCCAGTGTCTGTTATTCTTAAAGTGTATTAGTTCTGGTTTAGGCACTTGGGCTTCAGGCCAGTTATTTTACATTAAGAAGGTTTGTGGTCTGCACTCTTGTGGGAGAAGAGGCTGGACTCTGCCCTTCTGAGCTGGGAATTTCTGGTTGAAGTTTTATAGTGCCTGAATATTTGAACTGTATCTTGCTGAAATTGGTACACCTTGTTTGCTGTGGCATGGACTGGATCCAGGCCTGCTGAATATAGCTTTGTTTATATGCTTGTTGTTTGTTTGCTTGTTATTTCCCTGGAACGCTGATTCCACCTAATACGCGGCTTCTCAGCACTTCTGTGGCTCACTAGTGGTATCTGCATTGCTTACTGTACTTATTTCCTTGTTTCACTTGAAAGAAAGTTACTGTTTGTCGTTTTTGCATTTAAGTTACCTGTAACACATTGCACTTAAGTTACCTGGCACTTGCTCACTAAAGCAATTATATAAGTCAGCACTAAAAATTAAAAGCACTACACCCTCACTCCCCACTGGCCCTGGTTTTCAATTATTAAGGAATTCCCAATATTATTCTAGCATGTCCAAAGGTCAGTTGTCAATCTCCTCTCCGGTCCAGCTGGTGAATCTGGGAATCTTGAGGCAATGTTACAACTGCCTCATGTACACAGACAACCCTCTCCTCCTCCCAACAAATTCCAACACATGTGAGAGATGCAACCATATAGCCAAACTGGAGGCTAAGCTCTCTCAACTCAGTACTGGCATAACCAGTCAGGAGGAGAAGGAAACCATACTCACTACAATTCCAGTCTCACATAGACCTACCACGACAGCAAACCAAACACATAATCACACAAAAACATACTCGGAGGCTCTAAATAAAGATCTGCCGAAGCAGCAGAGACCTCCAAAGCAGACACCCAAGCAGCCGCTACCCCAAAACAAAACACGTGCAACACATATCTCACAAAGCCAGTGTGCCAAACAGTCACAGCCCTTAAGACTAAACAACACACCTGATACACTTGTAATAGGTGACTCTATCATTAGGCACACTGACGTCCCGCTTACCAGGCTGAACAAGGAGAGGGTCACGGTGAGCAGCCTGTCGGGTGCTAGGATCCGCCACATAACACAAGTACTCAGGTCACTCCAAGGCAAGTACAAATATGACTCAGTCATTGTCCATGCTGGTGTGAATGACCTGAGACGTACCTCCCTGGACTACATGAAAAGAGACATAAAGGAGCTCTCTGAGCATGTAGGCCAGGCCGGTATGACCCTGACCTTGAGTAGCATCTTATCCTCACCAAGAATGATGCCACAATATGAAGACAAGATGATCAATTTCAACAATTGGCTTAAGTACTGGTGTCATTCAAAGGGGATCCAATGCCTGTCAGCTTGGGATGATATGCTCGACAAGCCACGATGCTTCGCTAGGGACGGCTTGCACCTGTCACCCCTGGGCTTTCGGATATTGGTAAAGGCTCTTGCTACCCCCATAGTGCCATTTTTAGGCAAGGCTCAAAAGACAAACCCACCTCCATAGGTATCACAAGGGATAAGAAACTAAGAGTAATGCTACTCAACGCCAGAAGTCTAAACCTCAAGATGCACGCACTCGAAACTCTCCTTAGCATGGAGAACATCGATATCTGTGCAGTAACAGAAACCTGGTTCAGGGCTCCCGAGAGCACCCCAGCACTACCAGGTTATACCTCATACCATGCTTTTCGGCCCCAAAACTTGGACTGAACCACAAAAGGAGGGGGATTATCGATATTCATCAAAGATACCCACACCTCCAGGTTGGTGGCAAAGCACGAAGCATCAGAGACTATCCATGTGCAACTAACAGTGGGTAAAACTGCCTTCCAGTTTATAGCCTGCTACAGACCACCCTCCCAAAACCAGGAACCCCACTCGGCCTTCCTGAGAACACTGGAAAATATGAAGGTCTCTCCAAACACCATTATATTGGGCGACTTCAACTACCCAAACATAGACTGGGAGCATTACTCTAGCTCCAACACCCTAGCCCAAAGGTTCCTAGAATTTATAAACTCAAATGCTATGGAACAACTTGTTACCACTCCCACAAGAGAGGAAAACATACTGGACCTGATCATCACCAACATGGGGACTCTATGCTCCAGACCAGAAGTGTATCCCTCACTGGTAAGATCAGACCATAAACTAATCTCACTGGATATTCACATCCCGACCCCACCCCCTGCCCAGAAAACCACAGTGAAAAACTTCTCTAAAGCAAATTTTACACTCCTCAAAACTGAGGTGGAATCCTTCAAAGCCCCCGGGCCTGTGGAAAATACAGCCCAGACCGCAGAATCCTTTATAAACGCATTCTATGAACACCTTCAGGAATGCATGGATCATGCGATCCTAAATAAAACCAAGACCCAATCCTCCAAAGGCAGACGTCCTGTCTGGTGGACCCCAGCCATAAACAAACTATACAATAGAAGGAGGAAGCAACTAAATGATAAAGCAAAATCCCAAAAAGGGAAGGCATCACTGATCAGTATTAGCAAAAAACTACTGGCACACATAAAATTGTCTAAGGCCAGCTTCGAGAGAAAAATTGCACAGGACACTAAGGATAATCACAAGGCTTTCTTTAGTTATGTTAGGAACCTGGGTGGTAATTCCCAGATATGCTCAGAATTAGTCCAAAATGACAAGAAATACACCGAACCCACAGACATTGCCAACATCCTAGCTGACAGGTTCAGCGCAAATTTCTCCCCATCCCCACCAAAGGGCAAATATCTATCCCAGCAGAGTGCTGCCCCTGACATCTCAGATGCTCAGGTAAGAGCCACCCTCTCCAAAGCAAAAACACAGCATCAATGGGACCAGATGGTGTCCCGGCTGCGCCCTACATGAACTCAAAGAAGAGCTAAACCCAAACATAAAACTACTGTTCAATCTCAGCCTTACTACAGGATATGTGCCCAAAGAGTGGCGTACAGCAACAGTGGACCCTCTCCATAAAGGTGGTGCCTCAACGGATCCTGGAAACTATCGCCCCATAAGCCTGACTAGCTTGGTCTGCAAAGCTATGGAAAGGATCATCATGGACCTCATAAATAAAGATATTGGGGACCTACAAACACTGGATCCTACCCAGTTCGGCTTTGTTAAGGGCAGATCCTGCCTCTTAAACCTGGTTGATTTCTTTGAAACAGTCACCAAGGCCATTGACGAGGGGAAGGTGGTCCACACAGCCTACCTGGACCTCGCAAAAGCCTTTGATACAATACCCCACTCGGGCATTATAGATAAGCTCACCAGCTTAAATATAAACCCCTATGTCACTAGATGGATTGCAAACTGGCTCAAGGACAGAACCCACATGGTTAGAATTGCTGGAGCCATGTCAGACTCCAAACCAGTTACAAGTGGTGTCCCACAAGGCTCAGTCCTGGGACCTCTCTTGTTCGGTATATATTTCTCGGAGGTACAGGCCAACACGGAAGGACTGTAGCTGACCAAGTACGCAGATGACTGCAAACTGGGTGCCATAATCGACTCTCCAGCCGACACAAGCATCCTCCAAAAGGGCCTCATAGAAACAGACAACTGGTGCCAGAGCCATGGCCTCAAGCTAAATGCCAAAAAGTGTATAGTCATCCGCTTTGGCAAAAACAAAGTGCCCACAAATTACCACATAGGTGGAAATCCATTAAGTACAGAAGAAGTAATTAAGGACCTGGGGACCCAAGTTGATAGCAATCTCTCATTTGACAACCACGTGGCCAAAGTGGTTAGAAAAACATTTTATATAGCCCACCTAATCATGAAGGGATTCACATCTAGATCAGGGGAGGTCATCGTGCCTCTTTATTCATCCCTCATCAGGCCCATAATTGAGTACAATGCCCCTTTTGGGATGTACCTTACCAGACACCTGCAGCAACTGGAAAGACCCCAAAAGTACCTCACCAAGAGGATCAAAGGGCTCAAACAGATGCCATATGCTGCCCGGTTAAAGAAACTCCAGCTCTACTCAGTGGCATACCGCCTGTTCAGAGGAGATCTGTGCCTGACGTATAAAGCCATGTCCAACCCGGAATTAATGGACATGCTGCACCTCAGAAAATCCAAATCCCATCGAGCTACGCGCTCAAGAGACTTGAACCTCAGCACTGAAATAAATAGGACATGCTGGAGGGACAGATTCATAACCCAGAGGCTCCCTTCACTCTGGAATAAAATCCCAGTCCAGGTTAGGCAGAGTCCCTCATTGACTCTCTTCAAGAGGAATCTTGATGAGTGGATGGGAGATCGTAGGTTTCCCCCGGGTATCACTTCTGTGTCACTGTTAGATAGAGGCATAGTATACTAACCTCGAAAAAGGGCATAGCAAAATAAATTTAAAATGGGTGGCGAAAGCCAAACACATTCTGGCTAGGCTTATAAATGCCGTAGGGCAGATAGCCTAGTATGAACCTATGAACCTATGAACCTATGAAGCTAAGTTTAGTAAATGCTGCCCAGTATCTGCATGTGCTTCAATTCTTGTGAACCTCTAAGGCATTTTTCTATAAAATGAAATAGATGTGATGTTTCATTGCATGTAGACATCGATCCGTTAAATTCTACAATGCAAATGTATGAATTCTGCATTTACACGATTAAGTTCAAGCAGTGAAGATTTTATCAGATTTCTCTGGGTGCATCTTTTCTGAGGTCCAGGCTACAGGCATAATAAGCTGAAACAATGTTTTTGGTAATGGAATATTAATTGCTTTTTATGGCCATTGTTAATGGCAACTTATTCCAATTTGTTACCCACAAAAATTCTATAATCCACGCTGATTTTCTAATAATTTATTAAGTGTTGCATCATTATGGGTCAAGGGTAAAATACTACTTCATATTTCCATAAAACAGTGCTGATGACTACAAATAATATAAAAAAGCAGATAAAATGAAAATGTATAAGCAAATATTTCTAGTGGATTGTGCAAGAGCACGTAAACATTTATGTCAAGTTTTAAATTATGTTATATTATCAATGTAACAAAATATTAGCTTCCTTAACAATATTTATTTTGCATGCGATTTGTCACAGAGGAATGGTTTACATGATGCTGTAATGCCTAAAGCTGTGTTTCCTCAAGCTTTCCTTGGCAAACTGAGCTACTGAAAAGGCCAGACAGACAGTACTCCAGTAACTGACCTCTGTTATTACACTTTTAAACAACTGGATCATCTTAAACAGAACAGGGATACTAGGAGCCAGCCCTGCAGTCAAACATGGGAGTGATCTCTTTTATTAAATGCCTGGTGAATGGGTGGTCCACATGACCTGGTGGAAGCTGAATGGAGCTGATGCATAGGTCAGTCACTCAATGCAAAATTAGAAGTCAGGTGTGATACCAGTTGAGTGGAATGCAGAAGAAGGACTGTCTAGGAAATAGTATTCACTGGCAAAGGGAAACTGAAACAGGTTCTTGTGACATGGGATGGCACTTCTCTGCTGAGTAAGAATAGAAAGCGTCTGAATGAAGTCAAAAGGTACAGGGTAGGTATAATAGCTTTTACCTCTTCACACAGCATTGGATCTAGCATCAAACTTAATGTTCAGGAGTGTTTCATCTCCTACTCTGGAGCTACCTGTCAGAAGATATCTTTGTCAGTGTGTGGATAACTACAAGCCACCACCTGGGCTCTACACAAGCCTATATTAGTGTGACTGTGAGTTGCAGAAAGAAAAAAATCTTGGGTCTCTGCATATGCAGCAGATAGATACTATGAGACTGTTGTCTTCTTGCAATGTACAGTGCTTGCTAGTATGCTAGCTACTTCTGCTGCATTTCAGCTGTTAAACTTCACTACTCACACTGGGAGCGATGGATGTACAATGAATGATATGACCAAGAGAAATGGTTTGCTTAATCTGACCCAACTGGGAAATTTTGATAGTCACTTATTGTTCACAAAAATAATTAGCACCACACTACCTTTGGCTAAAAATTGGTGATTGACTTTTATAGTCTTGTCAACAGACCAGAATTCATATTCCTGAACACTTAACTGAGGAGAAGTGCTGAGCTAACAACTAGTTGCCACCTAGTGGACAGTTAGACCCGATAGCCAAGATGGCAGCTGGGCAAATCAATGAAAACTAATTGTGTAATTAGACTGCCTTGGTATTGCATAGCTGATACTTCTGTGTGGGATTATTTTCAATTCAAGTGTTGGAAGAATTACTAGGGGAGGTCAGAAGAATCCATGTGCAAGACCTCAGTTGATAAGGTAATGACAAAAAGCTGTGACTGAAACGTGACTGCTTCTCGTTAAGGCAGCATCTATATTACCCACAGATAGATATCAGTGGTGATGAACACTTGCAAATTAAATAAAGGTTTATTCTGTGCAGTGATAGGAAGAAGATGTCCGGATTAGACTGAAGGTACTAACAAACAAGAAAGGCAGCAGTTGTGGACATGAAGACTAGGGCGCTGAGGAAGTATGACGAGAAGGAAAAAGGCTACCTCAAAGTGATTCTTACAAACTGCCCTGTTCTCAGAAAGGATAAGAAAATGCTGACCTTAATTGAGAACATTGGTGGGAAGTGGAAGGAACATTTTGAGAAACTAATAATGTTAGCAAATGTACCCTCTTATAGAAGGGAGTGCAAGAAGGAACCTGTTCACTTGGATCTATTTCTGCAGATGACATCACTGCAGCAGTTTAACAGTTGCTGCGTAACAAGGCTGTGGGAGTGGATGAAATCTGGTTAGGATAGCTGAATGTGTATGACATTGTTGGGGAGCAATGGTTAACACGCCTTTTTCAATGGTTCATAAAAAGTGGGTGTCAATATCTGGATTAGCAATATATGGTGATAGTCCTCATTTATATAACTTGTTAAGGAAGGGTGTGTTGCAGCTATAAAGCAATCATACTGCTGTGACTCTCTAGGAAAGGCTAAGATAGGGTTCTAGATATCAGGCTTCATTTAGTGGCAGACTTTTGAATCAGTGGAAGCAATGCATATTCTGGCCTGGCTGTGAAACAGTGGATCAAATTTTTGCACTTCTGTTGATTTCAGAATGGTCATGAGCATTTACAGTTTCTTTAAACATGTATTCTGAGGACCTTGATGGCATATAATTACTTACTTTGTAACATCTTCTGGAAGGTGCCATATCTCTGTGAAGTCCCTGTATTTGGAAGTGGCAGCTATATGCTCACATTCTTCAGATTAAGTTGGCTGTACCACTTTAGAAAAGGTATGTCATGTCACCCTTCACATTCGCAATTGCTTGTGCCAAGGTACAGAGAACAGTTGAGGTTTGGTGAGTACTAGTTTTGGGTATATGAGGGTACAATCTGTTTTGGTCATATATGATGATGCCCTCTTGAGTTTCAGTGCCTGTATCTCTGGCATACTTCGATACCTCCAAATCAGAGGTCATCTTTCAGTCTAGGAGATAGTAAATTGTGCTTTGCAGCAGAAACAGGATTATCTACTTAAAATGGAGGATCTCAAGTATCTGAGGCCATGTTCACATATGAAGGCAGAAAGAGTTTTCTCCCTGTTTAGAACAGATAGCTGAGGTGGTTTTGAGCACTTACTGAGGATCCCCAACAGGTGCTTCATATGAAAACTGGACCAACCGCACCCCACTGAGAAGAGACCATATAGTAGATTGAATTATCACACCCTACTGAATAAAGGCCATGTGGTAGAATGAATTACCACACCCCACTGATTAGAGGCTCTGTGGTAGATTGAATTACCACATCCCACTGAGTAGAGTCCCTGTGGTAGACTGAATTATCACACCCCACTGAGTATAGGCCCAGAGGTAGACTGAATTACCACACCCAACAGAGGAGAGGCTCAGTGGTAGACTGAATTGCCACACCCCCCTGAGCAGAGGCCTTGTAGCAGACTGAATTCTATGCTGGAAGGACTGCAATTGCCATCCTGTTTGGGAATAACAAGGCATGTTGGAGGATGTGGTAGCGACCGCCATCAGGGATACGGAAGTCTTGTCTGCTCTGATCAGCTTGGAACCACCACATCTCTAATCAGGACAAGAGATTTAGAAAGAGAACTAGATGGATGGACTACCTGCTGTAATTCAAATAGCTATAGTTTCAATTAAAAAAACTTTCCTCTATAGATAAGTGAGGTTGCTTATGCAGCTGTCAGTTACTGCAGAAAGATTTATTGTAATTTAATTGTCCATACAGCACCCATTTATTTGCTTTTTAATACATTTACAAAGTTTTTCAGTCTGATGATAAAACAGATTTGTAAATGCTATCGATGTACATTCATAACCTAAAATCTGTGAACAGTGAAGTATTTGTGGTTTATAGTAACTAATGAATGTGTATATAAAGTAACTGTCACATGAATGTTTCTGCAGATTTACCAAAGCAAGGTAGAAGTATTTAATTCTGCAATTTTCTGTTTTACAAGGTGTGATATCTTGCTGCCACTTTGTCTGATACTAATAATGAAGTATTGAACAAGTTCATTGGATATGGTAATTGTAAGTCAGTATTTATTGTGTGGTTAGACCTCTTTACATCAGTATAGCACTGATGTAGAGTTTGGAATACACTTGATACATGCTGGCTGAGATTCATAGATAAATGCAGCACAAAGACGGGAGTTCACCTTATGGGGCATCTCATGCCTAAGGAGATATGCATTATACATTGTGTTTGATCCCCACCCTAACTAGCATCTCACAGTGTGATATTCATCTATGAAACTCAGTCACAATTTGTTCGATTTGCTTTAATGTTCTTGTCAAGCATTTGTTTCTAATGCACAGGAGTTATCTACTTTGTATATGGTTCATAGAAGTATGCAGTGATTAATTTTGAGCATGTGCACATTAATCTGACAAACTTTGACAAATTTAGCTCATGTCTTACTTCTGGAAAATGATGAACCTTTGCATTACTCCACATAGATAAAAATGTAATCACAAATAGCTGCAGCATCAAATAGCATGTAGGGCAGCGGATAAGACAGGTAGTTGTGAGTGAAAGCAACAGACATTAGTGAAATGATTAAAGGAGAAACGTGAGGTAGGCAGAAGAGTAAGGGATAAGATAGGTGAAGAGATGTAAGGGGGGTAAGTGGTGTGATATGAAAGGGGTCAATGATATAACAGGCATGAGAGGAATGATATGCATTTTAAAATATAATACTAATTAATATTTATTCCTGACGTGCTATTGTCGCATTAGGGTGGTTGTTCTGTATCAGCTGTGAAGATAGGTGAAGGCTGCCAGCCTAGCCAGATATAATTTTGTAGATAATTCTGTCATTTATAAATATTAATATAAGCCACAAGCTTGTTCTCTTAAATGAGAAAAAATGGTGTTAAATGTGGAACTGCAAAAATGTAACAACAGTGCACTCTGCTGTAACAAAGCTGATAAGTCAGTTCTTTGATGTCAAAACTCGGAGTCGAGATGTCTAGATAAAGGCATTCTGCCTATTGTTTTGAGGCCAGAGTTAATGGCCAGAGTTTGCATGTATAATATCTTTTATTGTTCTGCCTTCCTGATCAGCTGCAAGATCAAGGGATATTAACCTCTGAGAGTCTGTTAGCCTGGGAACCATAAATGATGTAATCTGAAATGAATTAGCGGTACTGTGTTATCAATTTAAGGACAGAAAGAATGAGAGCATTAGAACATTTGTCTTGAGAACATCCAACTCACCACTCTGCCTCTGTCTATATGTAAGTAGGATTTTAGAACTGTGTTTTCTCTTAGATATAGCTAGGAAATAGGAAGATTAGACTAGATTGTTTTTCTGTGATGTCAGAACTTTCTACTTATTATTTTAAGAATTTCTCTGTGATCTCTGAACTGTTGACTAGCACTGTGTAGTAAGAAGTATTGTCCTGTGTTTCTTTTACTTATTATTAAATATTTTTAGACTTTTCAACTGTGACTATTTTGCGTAGAGATAATTTAAGCTCTAAGAGTACATTGCATGTGTATAGTGATACTGTACCAAGTTACTCCAAATAAGTCTTGACTGTTCAGTCGCACTTACCATTTGGATAATAATATTGCACAGTATAATTGGACACCCTTTCATATGGGCCTTTGAGTAGCTGATAAATATTAGTTGGGTTGTGGCAGTGATTTCTACCGTATAGTCTGGGTAAAAGGGGCACAGCTGGAGAACTTGTGCCAGCCTTCCCCTGGAGTGTCTGTGTGGTTGTATAAACTCTTATGTCAAAGTGTGAGTGTGTGTCAGCTACTTGAGCAGGGACACAAAGCAGTGGTTGGACATAGAAGGTGCTGAAGGTTTTAGCTTGCTCACTAGTCTGAGATCTGGACCCTATAGCTGTGCCAGTGGGGAGTCTTATTGGTGACCTGGAGAAAAAGGGAGAAACCAGCCCCAGAGTAACGTGATCCCTGTGTGCTCTTAAGGGGAATTGTACTTTACTGTGTGCGTATTTATTATTCTTTCCCTATATGGACTCACCTCACTGGTGTTAGTGGTGAGGATTGAGTCTCCTTGATTGCTGGGCCAGTGCACAGGTGTCACAGCAGCAACATACCAAAAATATGTTTTGTTTATTGTTATTTTTGCAGCTGAAAAAGGAAAAGCTACTTAAGGTGGTAGATTTCAAGTATCTCAGGGTCCTGTTCACACATGAGGGTAGAGGGGACTGGGAGAATGACCAGAACATAGGTCATTAGTGAAAGTATGCAGATGTTATACTGTACAATGGTGATGAAGGGTGAAGTGAGTGCTGAGTCAAAAGATACCGCTTTCAATGCATTACTTGAGCTGTGCCCTATTCCTCACTTCTGTCCACAAGCTTTAAGCCATGACCAAAATGCTGTGACTAGGAATACAAGTGGCAGAAAAAAAAATTGTTACATGGCTACTGGACTCACTCTTCCTGCTTTAGTAGGGTTTTCTTCAGGATATCAGAGCAGACCTACTATTTCTCCCAATTTAGAAGAGCCATTTGAGGTAGTTTTGGACTGAAGATGTCCAATAGGTGCATCTTGTGAGAAATGGAATAACCAAACCCCACTATCTAGTAGAAGCCATGCAGTAGACTGAATTACATGCTGAAAATACTATAATTCTTATCCTGTTTGGAAAAAACTAGCCATCTTGTAGGCTATGGTAGGGGCTGCCATCTTGTCTGCACTGCTCATCCTGTACCACCACAAATCTCATCAGGATGATACATTTAGAAAGAGGATAAATAGATAGATGGATGGATGGAGAGTCTACTGTAATCCAAAAGATATAGCTTCAATGGAAAAACCCTCCCACTACAGACATGTGAGGTTGCATATGCATTTCTTGGTTACTGCAGAAAGATGTACTAATGGGCTATACTTCAGCTATTTGCTTTTTAAAATGCCACCAGACAGTGGAGTCTGATAATAAAGCAGTTATGACCACATAAAGCTTAGTTAATTTGCTAATGCAGTTAATGTACCTTAATAACATAATCAGTAAACACTGAAGCATTTGTGGTTTATAGTAAATAATTAATGTCCATATAAAGTAACTACCGTATGAATACTTCCTGCTAATTTGCCAAGGTGAGGTAGAATTATTTAATTGCACAGTTTTTGTTTTACAAGGTAAAACATCTTTCTGCCAGTTTGTCTGCAATTTATAATGAAGTCTTGAAACTGTTCATTGGATGTGGCACATGCATGTCAATATTTAATGTAATGGTTATACCTGTTTACATTTGGATAGCATTGATGCAAACTTTGAAATACATTTAGTACAGAATGGCTGAGATAAATAGATAGAAACTGCACAAAAAGTGTTTTTAAACCCAGTGTATCTGTTTTACCTGCCCGTTATGATGACTTGAAAACATGATTACCTTCCTCTCCTAGTTTATTGGCTATTGACAATAAGCATTTAAGCGTTAGTTTGTAAAGTCTCTCGCCTTAAACTACTCACCAAGCTAAAAGACCGTTGATAAAATTGCTTAATATTGAGTGTACTGATACTGCTTGCACTGATTTTAGTATTCATTTAGTGATTTTTTTAACTTTAATTAATTTACTGGTTCTTGTTGGTGTCAGAAAAAGGTTTCCAGGCTAGTTGTTTTATATTGAACTTCACATACTCAGTCATAACTCCACCCAAACATTATCCTAAAGCTGAACTCCAAGCAGTTATACTTGCCCCTACCCTCAAAGTCATTCCTGTCGGTATCATAGAGTAGCACGTCAGCACAACCTTTCTAGACATGGGCATCTTGAAACAGTGTAAGAGTTGTCTCATGCTGATGGTCATCTATTACTCAAACAGCATAACACAGTGTGTGAGAGGTATACATACTTGGAGGCAAAAATCTTACAGAGTAAAGTCAGACACCAAAATTGTCAGCAGTACACCACTCACCACACCTCCCTGACCATCATAGTATACATGATCCATCATATCAGGTTCTAAATATTAAGTTATCTAAACCTCAACAACCTCCAAAACACAACACAGGTACAAAGCCTACTCAGCAAGTTAACCCACCTCCTCTGATAGCACAAGGAGTCCCGAAGTCATAGATGCTGAGCCCGGGATGTAGGCACCGCTCCAAGCAAACATTCTTGTTGTAGGTGACTCCATTGTAAGACATACAGATGTCCCTCTTACCAAGCTGAGCAAAGAAAGAGTGATGGGAGTTGCTTGTCTGATGCCAGGATCAGTCAGACCATGCAGTACCCAGCCATTTTACAAAAAGTACCAATATGACTTTGTAATGCTTCATGTTGGTGTCAGTGACTTGAAGTATACCTCCCTGGACTACATGAACAGAGAGACACGATGGAGCTCTCAGACTATGTGTCCAAGGCAGGTATGCACCTAGCACTGAGGAACATTCTACCTTCCGATGGCTGATGCCACAATATGACCAAAAAATAATTTACTAATTGGCATAGTTTTTTTGTGTCATTCTAAGGTGGTCCAATTTTGTCAGCCTGGCTGAAAAAAAAACATGTATATATATATATATATATATATATATATATATATATATATATATATATATATATATATATATATAAATTCACTATGTAATCCCGAAATACTGAAATCCCAAATTTCAGTATTTGGGAATTACATAGCCAAACTCACCAAACACTGAAACCCTACAACCGCAAAATTCAAAATCCTGATGGTACACTACAGATACAGCACACACAAACACATACACACAACTTCCCCCCGAACTCAAATATAATATCCTACACTACAGATAAGCAGGGGGCAAGCCCCCCTGCAACCCCCACTCCCCTACTTATATATACTAACTCAGAGATCGCACAATCAGACACACACAGGCAACTGACTCCCACACATTGTACACACCCTCGCGCACACACACCTCACAGTCAAAACACACACTGACATACACTAAAGCCCCAAACTCACATCTTACCATTCACACACCACAACACCAGAAGCACTAATTCAAAATCTCCTTACTTCAGGATTTTGAATTTCGCGCTTCTGGTTTACAGGTATTTCAAGACTTTGCTATTATAATTTCGAAATACTGAAATTCATGATTTCAGTATTTCAAAATTAAATAGGGAACGCATACACACACACACACACACACACACACACACACATATATATATATATATATATATATATATATATATATATATATATATATATAAGGTGTTACCGGTCAATGCTAAGAGCCTAAACTCTACTCTGGAGGACACTGACATCTGTGTAGTGACTGAGACATGGTTTAAAATAGTAGAGGGCAATTCGGCTATGCAGGGCCATAGCACCTTCCACATGTTTAGACAAGCTACTCAGCAGGAGAGGGGAAAAAAAGGTAAAGGTGTCTCAATCTACATCCAGAAGAGGCTCACATCAAGGCTGGTAAAGCAATGTGATGCATTACATCTTCTTCATGTCCAAATGACCATCAGAGCAATCCTGTAGCATATATTAACTAGCTAGAGAACTCCCTCAATGACACAAGAAAGCCACAAGGCCTATATAAAGGAACTGGAATCACTCAGTATTAAACCAAATATCATTTTCCTAGGTGATCTAAATTGTCCAACTATACACTGAGAAACCTATATCACCTCTAGTGTACAAGCACAGAGATTCCTGCAGTTTCTCAATACAAATGCCAAACAGAGTACCCGCTAGGGAGAATAATATCTTGGATCTTGTCCTTTCTAATGTGGGAGTGCTATGCACTGCCCCTTGCATATTTTCATCATTTTTTGGGTCAGACCAGAAAGTAGTCTCCTTTGAAGTAAAACTGAAAGCAGAAATCCCTTCTAGCCAAGGTTGCTTTAGAAATTTCTTTAACATAAACTAACTACCTTTAAGTGATAAACTGGCAAGCGTCAAATCCCCACCAAACCCAGAACTCCACCGAGTACACGGAAACATACACCATGACAGTATACCAGTATATAAGCAGCTGCATAGATGCAGCGCGTCTATATTACATCACTGAATGCTTAAAAAAGTGAACAGTGATTAATCGACCCAATGTAAGCAAAAGCTTACAATTTCAAACTATCAGAACAACGATTTTTTCCTAGGGAAAAAAAATTGCTGTTCCAACAAAAAATAAATAAATAAATAAATAAATAAAACACTTTGAACATTACATTAAGTGGGGACCTTCACCCCCCACAACCCCCCCTACTTAAATATACCAACTCCAAGACCACACTACAGTGCCAAAAACGGCAAAGTAATGAGGAGCCGCTTCGATATTTTGCCATTTCAGGCCTTTGAGTTCGACCAAGATGCTTTAGAAAGAATGCATCTTCTGTCTTCTAATAGGGAACCGATGCAGCTGTACCCCATAGGAACAAGTAGAGGGCAAACCCCAGAAACAATCCCGTATGGTGGAAGCAAGATATCAACAAGATTTATAATAGAAGAAAATAATTTTACAAAAAGTTAGAGAAGCAATTCACAGAACATTAGAGCCTTTGTCCCTGAAATAAACAAACAGCTGAGGTGCTTAACAAAGTCCACCAAAGCCACGTTTGTGGCTAAAGTAACTACCCAAGACAAAAACAATCACAAGGCATTTTTAGTTATGTTTGTAACTTCAAAAGCACAACACAGCAATCTGCTGAGCTGATTGTGAAAAATGTTATCTATACTGAGGCTGAAGATATAGTGAACCTAATGGCTGAGAAATTTAGCTCTAACTGTACCCCTCTCACACGTCCTGCTATCACTCAAGATCAACTCTTAAAAGTGCAATCAAAAGCTAAAAATACTGCATCACTAGTTGCTGACAATATCTCTGGATGTATCTTAAATAGCATGAAACATGATTTAGCCACATTCCTAACAACACTTTTTAGTCTCAGCCTCCATACAGGTTTTGCATCAAATGAATGAAGAATAGCTACAGTCATTCTTTGCATAATGAAGGACCTTCTACAGACCCAGTCAATTACAGACCTATAAGTCTAACCATCCATGAAAAGCCATGGAAAGACTTATCATGGAACTAATCAATCAGGACATAGGGAACCTGCAAACACTGGACTCATCTCTGTTTGGATTTGTCAAGGGCATCTCATGCTTACTCTACCTAGTGAATTTGATTTTTTGAAAAGGTCACCAAAGCTATGGATAAAGGTAGATTGGTACACAGTACATAACTCAACCTGGCCAAAGCTTTGCATACAATTCCCCACTCAAGCATAATAGAAAAACTAAATAAATTGGATAATAAACCCCTATGCCACCCTTTGGCTTGGCAGCTGGCTCACAGATAGGCTGCAGGAAATCAAAACAAGGGAAGTTACCACCACAAAGAGATCAGACCCAGTGGAGTCCCCCAGGGTCCTGCGCTGAGACCTCTCCTGTTTTGGAATCTACTTTTCTGAAGTAAAAAATACCAAAGGGCTCTGGCTAACTAAGTTTGCAGATGACTGAAAGCTGGGAGCAGCTATTGAATTCCCAAATGACAGCCATACTGCAGGAAGGTTGGTCCAAAATAAGTCACTGGTGCCATAATCATGGACTGAAACTAAATGCCAAAAATGTATTATTGTATCCTTTGGGAAGGCATCTATCCCAGGGCAACTACAACACTGACCATATGCTCTTAAAAGTTGACCAAGCTGTTAGGGATTTGAGACCGTATGTCGACAGTGGCGTGACCGAACGTTTGACCAATGTGTGTCCATTGTTGTAAGAAATGCCTTCTACATTTCACAGCTTATAAACAAAAGGATTGTGTCTAAATCTATGGATGCCATTGTCACCCATTACTCAGCCCTCACTAGCCAAATTGAATACAATGCCACCTTTGGCATGTATCTGCCCAGACACGTTGAACAACTGGAATGCCCACAGAGATACCTCACTAAACGGATACAAGGCCTAAAACACATGTCCTACATGGACCGACTCAAGGCAATATCACTATGCTAGGTATCCTACAGACTGCTAAGAAGGGACTTGTGTCTGGCAGACAAGGCATCCTCTGGCTCAGTACTAAGGGATTACTGCACAGCAGCTTGTCAAATGGCATCAGATATACTCAGCCAAGGATCTAAACCTCTTCTGCAACATCAACAGAATGGTTGGTGGGACAGGCGTATCTGATAGAGGATACCACAGCTCTGGAATAGCCTCCTCATACACACAAAACAAAATCCATCCCTGTCCTTATTTAAGTGCAACTTTGCTCTATAAATGGGAAACAGAAAATTTACCACAGGACTATCCCCTTCTTTTACTAATGGACAGAGGCATCTCCTACATGGGTCCCCCCAAATTATCTATGATATGATCTCAGTTGTTCTCAGGGATGATATATAATTATCAGCCATGGGACAGGTATGGCTAATATCTAACCATAAGGGATAGGTTAATTTGAGCATAAAAAGGGAAAATGACTAGCCTTAAAATGGCATGGAAGGGGAGCTAGCATTATACTTACCTATGAACAAAGTTGGGGGTTCACCTCTTGGCGCATCTCATGCCTAAGGAACCATGCATTACACATTGTCTTTGGTCCCCCACCCTGATTAGTGCTTTGTTGCATGAAATTCATTTGTGAAGTCCAGTCATAATATGATCCATTCGCTTTAATGTTTTTCTTAGGCATTTGTTTCTAATAACCTAATTATTTACCTTGTATGTGGTTCAGAGTACTGTGCAGTAATTTGACACACGCCTGGAAAATGACGGACATCTGATTATAGATAAAAATGTAATTACAAATATCAACAGTATAAATGAAATAAAGGTAGGGCAGTGGATAAGCTAGGTAGTTGTAAGTGATGGCAACAGAAGTTGAGTGAAAGTTAAAGGTGAAATGCAATATGGCATGCGGAGGAAGACAGAAGAGAGTAGGGGGGAAGACAGGACAGGAGATGTAAGGAGGCAAGTGGGATGATATAAGAGAGGATACCACTGTGATGGGCAAGAGATAAATGATATGCCTTTAAAAATATAAATATTATATTATGCCTATGCCAGACATACTATTGTCATGTGATCTGTGTGGAATGTAAAGGCAAAATTCAAAAATATAATTTGTTTATCAAATTATATTGATACACAGATTGGATTTTGATAGTGTTTGATGTGTGAAGCAAATGTATTTTATTTAAGTAAATGATTTAGACAAAAATAGCGTAGTCCCAAATCATTACTTGTTTAAATTCTATGCAGCTTTTCAAAGAACTACTTTCAATTTTACTAAACATTCAAAATGTATAAAGCAAAATTCTAAGAAAGTTTAATGCAACTGAGACAATCTTGTACATATGCAGTGCTTGGGAAAAAAGTATGTGGTCCAAGTTTAGAAAGTACAACAGTGCAAAAATATGACATTTATCTTGTTTGTTTCTTTCAGGAATGCAGTTGATGAAAACAAAAGATTGTATGCTATGTATGATACAAGGTAAGAATGTATTTTTAATTACAGCAAAGAGATGTATTATTAATATGACAGGTTACATTTACTAGTCTGCAACTAACAGTTTCCATTTTTCCATTATTATTTACATTCATACAGCTATTATTAAACCTTGGTCATGGAAAATAAATATATTTTTGTTCACATGCATATTGGAATTTTTGGATGAATGTTAGTGATAAAAATATAAGCTGACATGCATATTATCTCATACATTATCTTGGCAAGAATCAGACTATATTGATTTGTACATCAGGGGTGCCATTATGCACAACTTTTTGAACATTGTACATTTTTGCACAGATTGATTTTCTCAATATGTTTTCATCAAGATGACTTATATAGTATTGCACTGTTCCAAATGTGAAAGACTGATGCCTCACTGAAATCTTTAATAGGTATATGGACCATCATAAATGCAAATGTACAAGTCATGCACTCATACATGTGCACATATTCACATACCGACTATGCCATTGTTTTATGCAGAGTACTAAGCATCCTCAACCTCATATGAGGAACCTACTGCTATATCCCCCTAATATTAACCGGTCTATATCACAACATCGAACTTCCCAAACATCGACTGCCATAAGGTCGAACTTGGAAGTTCGAAATGTGATATGATCGAAAGCTCAGAACAGCAATTTTTTTCCCAGGGGGAAAAAAAATTGCTGTTCCGAGAAACACACACACAACACACGCACACCACAAACCATTTCTAATGTGGGGGACTTCACCCCCCTACTTAAACATGCCAACTCAGAGATTGCACCACAGTGAAGGAAGTAGACAAGCCGCGGAAATGGCCCAATGACTTCTTTCACTGGGAAAGAAGTCGATGTTCCGTGGCTTCGATATTTTCAGCTTTCGATCTTCCAAGTTTGACCTTATGGCGGTTGATGTTTCGGACGTTCGATGTTCCGATATAGATCCATATTAACCATCCAATGTCATCAATGGCAGGAATAAAAAGGCATGGTTGCTCTTACACTTTGTTGAACACACAGCGTGCAACTCCATTCAAATCACTCCCTACATATTTGTAAAGCTAACACACAAGCATTAACTTCTACATCATATGCAAACTATACCATATATAGTATTATTCAAAACCTGTTTTCTATTCAAACA
>NC_056735.1:130993977-131048977 GCF_019279795.1 Protopterus annectens
CATCACTTTTTAGAAGTGTCAAACACTGTCCTGATAGCTACTCCTTTATTCATCTATTACAGAATCTTTGGAGTTAATTAGGTACCATTCAGTTTAATGTGGAAACAATATATTTGCATTAAGATATAATACTGTAACACTGAAAGTTATTTCCGACATTTCAAAGTGACAGTTTACATTTAACTGCAAGCAGGCAACCTGCAGCTAATAGTTTTCATTTTTCCTTGTTTATTATTTACATTCTTAAAACTATTATTAACCCTTGATCATGGAAAATAGAGGTTTTTGTTCACATGCATATTAGAATTGTTGGTTGAATGTTAGAGTTAAAACTATAAGCTGACATGCATATTATCTCATACATCATCTTAACAAGAGTAAGGCAGAGACTGTGTTAATTTGTTCATCAGGTGTGTCATTATGTACATCTTTTTGAACATTGTACATTTTTGCACAAATTTATGTCCTCAATATGTTTACATCAAGACAAGTTATATAGAATTGCACTGCTCCAAATGTGAAAGACTCTGATGCCTCACATAAACTTTAAATGCCTTTTTATTCATGCCATTGAGGACCTTTATTAACCGCAGAAAGAGCACAGATTTGGAGACCTTGCAGATAATAACATTTAAAACTTTCAATGCATTTCTTGGATAATTTCAGATGAACAACAGTTTTCCAAACATTTTCCAAACCAACTACTTTATACAGACATAGGTGGTTATTTACACTTTTTTGCATTTGTACGTTACTCATAACCTTATAGTTTAAGAAAATCATGCAAAATAAAACTGTTAGGTTATTCCTTTAGAAACACAACCTTTTAAGAAGCCATGTGCTTCAGTAGTATTCTGTGACTTTCTGGGCATTAGACTATTGTAGTCAGAATGGTTTCTAGCTTCATGACCACTGCTGAGAAATGTGTCATTATATGGGGTGCAAAGTCAACAAAATGTTTAGTATATGGTTTTAAATATGGTCCACTGAGATCAGTGTACTGTCTCAGTATGTAAATAAGTAAATATCAATCATGTCATGATAAGATACATGTTCCATCTCATAGTTATAATTGCACTTCTGATGTGTTATGTAAAATACGGCTTATGTCTAAGGCTGACTGTTTGTTTTGCTTCCTACATTTTAATAAAGCAGCCCATTCCTTAAAGAAGATATTTCCCCCATCCAATCCCTTTGAAACATTGCTTTTATTTTGTATTCCCTTTCAGGCTTTTATTTCTTTATACATCCATGAGCCAGGTACATCAGTTCACTCACAGATAGAATTTTGTTTTGTAATTTACAACTTAACATCAGTCTAGTTGTTGCTGGATGTTTGGAAATGATGCTTTTTTTGGGCACGCTCTTTAACTACTATCTCTAAAATATACTTTTCAAATTTGTATTTTGAAAACACCAACCATGCCTTAGGCAGGCCATCTCAAGATTTTTAATCTCTAAAGTAACTGCTGAAGTGAACACAGCCTTAGGATTACAGTAGACAAGAGAAACCAATTTTATTATGTTTTTTGAGGGGGGAGAGGGACAACTCCCTTTGCATCTATCATGTCAGGGATTGTATCCCCACAAACACACATACCCTGGCACCAGAGACAGATCATGGTCAAATGGAGGTTTAGGCAGGAGAATTGACAAACCCTCCCCCCTTTCAGACATTCTGGTGTCTCATTACTTGTCCCCACCCCTTTACCATAAACTGTCAGCTCATGTACTGTTTTCTTCTTTACATATGAAATAAAGGCAGCTATATGGATTTAACTTAAAACTTTTAATTTAAATATCCTTTGTTGCCCAGGTTAGTCATACTTGGCGACCCTAGGGGATACCCTTGGTGGCATTTATACTACTAGGAGAAATTTGGCCGGGGCATTGGGGAACATCATCCTGCTCTTTACAACAGCTCAGGTGGATGGAAAAGCTCTCACAGCACCTACCACTAACACTACCACTAAGACAGATGGGGCTTCAGTTTAACATCTCATCCAAAGGATGACACACTCAGGAGTGCAAGACTTCATGAGAAGCAGTATACTTCTCTTCCCTTGAAGCTTACATTAATTGAAAATGCCCTTAAGCTTGGATTCCTTGAAAAATGCACTGAAACTCACATTCTTTGAAAATGCATCCCTGCAGTTTTGAAGACTTTTCCATGATGTAGAGGATTAAAGCTTTTGTCTTCAGTAGCCACGGTACAGGGTTTGAGCCTGATCAAGCTAATTAACTAACCTGCCATCCCTAACTAGGTCACACACACACCACAGACACACACACACACACACACACACACACACACACACACACACACACACACACACACACGCACACACTCAAACACACACACACACACACACACACACACACACACACACACACACACACACACACACACACACACACACACATACACAAACACACACACACACACATGACCTGCTGAAGGAATGCTCATCATCTCCTGATCTATGGTAGAAATGTAGCAGCAGAAGCCCAATTGAAAGTTGTCCTGCTTGTGCTTGCCTCCTAGTCTAGGAGAGCAGGAGAGTTGTATTAGAGAAGCTTCAACATGTGTTTAAATCCTGCATGTTGCTGTGTGTGTATCATATAAAAGAGACAGAGAATTTTTTTTTAATTATTCAATTAAAAATTAAATATTGCGGCAGCCCCCTAATGGGCCCCAAGCCTAGAGTTTTCTCTGGATCTGCCTGAGACTTACATTTCTGCTCTGAGACTGCACAAGGCTGGTGTAATGCAAATAGTTTAATCCTCATATTTTCTCTGACACAATGGCATCTCATCTGCTTACCAGGATCATATTTAAAGCAGCGGTCAAAAAGGTGTGAAATGGGGATCTTTGAAAATCTGCATTTTTATGGTTTATTTATTCTGGACATACCTCTCTCCGCCTTGCCGTTTAACCTGCAGCCACAACAGAGTCATTTTATATATTATTCATTGTGTATCAAAGAACTTCTTGAATTAAGAGGTGTTAAAGGGAGGTTTAAGGTATGACACAGTGAAGATTTTAGCTTGGCTGGGTCTTTCTTGCAGTTTTTTTTAAATACTTTCTCATATTGTAAACAAGATGGGACTGCAACAGGAGCTGATGACAAATAATAGGAACCACAAATGAGAATCATGAATAGTCATCTATCATTACACGTAAATAGTATTTGTTGCAGATTGGTCCATTAATCTCTGCAGTAGCATTGGACCAGAATATTGTTTGCAATTCAAACATAGATACAAACACATTCCTGCTTTGTTGGGCATAGGTCTGGCATAATAATCAGTCTTTTAAGGCATTTTATTATTTCTTCATTTACTTTGTACCAAAATGTCTCTTTAAGATTTGCTTTTATCTTTGTAATACAAGGGTAAGGAGGGCATGATGGTATAGGGGTTAATGGTGCTGTTTCATTCAGTTCAGTTCTTAGCTAGTGCACTTCCTGTATGGTGACCACATGCTCTTTCTGTGTGCAAGTGGGTTTTGACTGGGTGCTTCAATTGCCTCCCATATCACAAAGACACGCTGAAGGTATATGGTAAATTGGTGATGCTGTAAATAACTTAGAATTCTGCATCTGCATACAGTATGTGTGTGTGTGTGTGTGTGTGTGTGTGTGTGTGTGTGTGTGTGTGTGTGTGTGTGTGTGTGTATGTGCGCGCACGCACTTGTGACAGGCTAACATTCTCTCCAGGATTAGTTCTCTGCCTTATGCTTGATTAGTGCTTTAAAAACACTAGGTCCATATGACTCTTAATAGGAAAAAACAGGTATTCGGAGATTAATGAACAAATTCTGTGGTGTGCTTCAGGGGCTACTTTTGTGCACTTTGTTCCTGCATTTCCTTAAAACCATGAGTTTTTCACTTAGTAAGGGTTTGCCATTAGAGGATCTCATCTTAACATGCTTGTACACATCTTTCATATATCTTCATATTTTAATACATGTATAATATAATTAATGCAAAGCTATTTTATCTGTTGCAGAACTTAACTTCTATTTTAGTCTCTCTTTCAGGATCAAGGCTCATGAAACTACATGCTCTGAATCATATTTACATACTCTCTGCAATTTTCTCATGTCTCTCTTCTCCGTAAGATTACAGGATGGTTTAATATCTGCATATTTCCCTTCTTTGTAAGATTATAGAATGCCCTAATGTGTAATTAGTAATTATGAATATAGTTTGTTATACTACAATTTAAACTGATAAAGATGTAACTTCTCCAAATGACTGGAGAATAAGCATCCTAGTGCTGGGTCACAAGAGCAAAGGAGACATTCACAAGTGTGAGCAGTACAGTGATATTAGTGATTTCAGACTCCTGCCAAACACCAAGGAGTGATATTAGTGATAGACCCCTGCCAATCTACAAGTAAGGGCTGGAGAGTGATCACTGAATATGCAGATAAACTGAAAATAAAATGAAAGATAAGCAGTTTGGAGTCATATCCAGGTGCAGTACAACCAACACAACATTTGCATTGAGACAAATAGTGGAGAAATACATTGGAGATGATGAAAGTAAAGATTCCTACACTTTGGGAAGGCATATGACAAGGTCACAAGAAAGCTGATTTGGGCAGCCTTTTAATGGTCTGAATTCTCAGAAACAGTGATAGAATTACTGCAGGCTATGTTCAAGGACCAGGGGACACAGATACAGTGTTTGGACTAATGGAGAGGTTTGTAATATGAGTGGGAGTGCAACAAGGTTCCGATCTGAGCCTGCTCATTTTAATACAGGTAGTCTACTGTATGAGCAAACACGTAAGGGGGGCATATCAACAAAGATGCACTATGCAGGTGATGCGACACTAAGCATATTCTGAACAGGAACTACAGCAAATGACTGTGGACTGGACTACAAAACAAAAGGCAGATGGGATGAGACTTGGTATAGGCAGGACAGTGGCCATGGCAGCAAATGGGGGAAATCTGAAGGTTTGCTGTGGTTCAATTTAACTTCTGACTCATCCTTGAATAGTACTTCTTAGGTCTGGATTTTAGGACATTTCCTGTTTGCTGGGGAAATATAAAGATGCTGAAAACTGTAATACAAGAGAAACTAGCAGAACTGGTTAGCAGATTTAAGAACCTGGGAGGGATATCAGAGTAGGACGGTCATCTGAATGAAGAGGTCATGGTTAGAATCAGAGGTACTGCAACCAACTGGAACAAAGTATTGGGGGTAGTATGCAACAAAAGAATCTGTCGGGGTTTGGATGCAACAAAAGAATGTGCCAGGGGCAGTATGCAAGAAAAGAATGCTAAAGAATCAGAAAATGCACTCAAAGCAGAATCAGTGGTTCTGTAGGGTACATACACATAGGTAGTGAATGAACAGCAGCTGAGCAAGCCGATAATGATGACATGAAGTGCATGAGATGGGTGGTAGGATTCACACTGTGGAACAATCAAAGATATGAAGACAACAATGGAAAAAACACATTACACCACAATTGTAGAGAGAGTCTTACAGCTAGTCCATGCTCACCTCAGCTCTTCAGCAAAAAGCAAGAAAAAATAGCAAACAAAAAAAAAACGAAAGGAAAGAAAAATAACTTTAGCTTACACTGTAGAAAATCAGCCAGTAAAGTTGTACAAATTGCTTCCTACAGCAGACTCACATACTGTCTTTCAGCTTCTCCCGTTAGGGGTTGCCACAGTGGATCACTGGTCCGCAGACTGATTGGCATTGGAGTTTTAACAGTTTCAAGTTGCCAGCCCAGTGCCTAACCTACACAGAAGGCACGTGCACATACACTTACAGACACGCACCTTCCTGCATGTCTTTAAAACTCACTCAGCCACAGCGAGGACATTCATACTCTGCACAGAAGACACTCCAACCAAGAATCCAACTCAAGAACCTCTTGCTGTGAGTTGACAGTGCTAACCGCTGCACCACTGTGGCTGTCTACAGTAGACCCTCATGATGAGCAACAGTAAAAACATAAGAAAATAATTAAAGAAGTGCACTTCTGCTCTTTTTCATCATGTCCCATAACACTTCACCCTTAGGTTTAATAATTGTTTTTCTTCTTCTTTTGGCTTTTTCCTGGATAGGAGTCATCACAGCAGAACAATGGTCTGCAGAATGACTGGCAATGGGGTTTTACGGTGTCAAGTTGCCAGCCCATTGCCCAACCTTCCACAATAGGCATGCACACTCACACCTAGGGCCAATTTTGAGTGTCCAATCCACCTAGAGCATTTCATTGGCATGTGAAAGGAAACCAGAGCACCTGGAGGAAACCCACGCAACCATAGGGAGGACATGCAGACTCCACACAGAAGGCACCCCAGCCAAGAATCTAACTCAAGAACCTCTTACTGTGAGGCAACAATGCTAACCACTGCACCACTGCTGCTGTCCAGGTTTAATAATTGTTTTTAAATTCAAAAATCTGATGTAAGATAATTAAACCTAAGGGTGAGTTTTAGGGAGTCCATATCATTTTGTCGAACAAGCTAAAAATCAAATACCTCTGTGTCGAACTTTATCCATTGAAACTTAATCCATCGAATGATCATTTCAGTGAAGCTATTCCCAGGAAAAAAATTCCTCAGCCAACCTATCGACCATCACAAAAAACACTTCATTTAAAACCCACCCAGGTGGGGAGCTTCACTAAATATACCAACTCCGAGATCACACTACAGTACAGAAAAGGGCAAACTCCCATTGATGGCCAACTAGTTTTTCCTCCCTTGGAAAAACTTCGCTGAAATGATCATGCAATGAATTCAGTTTCAGTGGATAAAGTTCAGTGAAGAGGTATTTGATTTTTAGTTTGTTTGTTTTAGGGGCTCGGAGGGGGAATGTAAGGGTTTGTTCGCTTGTGGGCAAAGTAAGATTTGTACAAAAATCAGGAACCTGTCGGGTTCCAAAATCAATGGACGAAGATTTAATTCATTGGATAGATTTAGCTGCAGTTCATATGGGGTAGTATATATATATACTTGGGTGTGGATGCAAACCCATATAATGGTATGTAGGTCAAACCAAAAGGAAAGTAAAAATACATATTTTAGAACATCTTTGGGATATCAGGAATTTCAATCTGGACAGCCCTGTGGCAGAGCATTTCAATCTAGCTCACAGAGGCATGGATACCAGTTTTTTCTTCCGTGTACTAGCCAAGCCACAGTTAACTAGAGGGGGTGACTTTATTTGTAAGTTATAAGAACTGGAAAGTAAGTTTGTTCTCAATTATAGGACTATTCAGCCTATGGGGATGAATTTGCAGGTTAAGTTGAACTTTTAGGGTTCTCATATTAATATGACATAAGAATGTATTAATTTGATGTTATTCATATGTGCAACCTCTTTATTTATTATTGTATGTGATGAATTGTTTTGAAATAGTAATATGGGATAATAGTAACATACTGTGCATTTTAAGAAAGGGAATTTAATAATGGTGTTTAATTATCCCTGTTTATTTAACAATCATTCAACTAAATGAATGCTGGCATTTGTATAAAATGAGCTGCTTGGTGTAAGAATGTCATTCCATGAAGGTGAAAGCTGAGGTACCGGAAGCACTTGCCATTTAATCATAGCAGCACAAACAGCATAGCCAATGGTGTGTGTTTGTTTGAAGGGGCATATTGTTTGTTGGACTTATAGTGTTTATCATTTCCTTTATTTGAGCAGAGGAAGTAAGTCAGCAATACAATCAGAATATCAGCCCGTATTCACAGGGTATATAAGGGGTTGCTTCATTGCTCAGAACCTGATGGGCAGCAGTAACGAGAGGAAAATAATTTAAAAAAAATGTGTTGCTTAGGAGACTCAAATTTTATTTAAACAGGCTAAGATCCTTTATTGCTGCATGCACAGTTTCCATCTCATGTTGCCCCTAAGTACTGTTTAAGTGACTTGCTCAAGGTCACACATTAGGCAGCTCTATGAATCAAATCCTGTACTACAGGAACTACAGCTTGCAGCCTTAACCACCATGCCAACTGCTTTAACAGCTGTATGTACCAGTAGGACACAAGCTTCATGAATTCCAGTCCATTCAAATGTCTCATTCATACTAGAAGAACTAAAAGAGTTCCAATCTACACACAAAGACTTGTGACCATTGAAGGTTGAATTATGTTCAGTATTGTTCCACCCAGTCAGAGTAAAGGAAATGTAAAACTAACTATCACAGTGACAGTGTATAAGTCCAGACCAGTTTACAGTGCTCCTGTTTCAACGTGCAACTCCCCCCACCCCCCTTTGGATAAGGGCACCTATAGGTTTGATACAAGACTGTTAGAAGGTGAAGAAATTATAATTTCAAAAATTTTGTAAGAGAAAGTAGATGAAAGTAGGTGATGCTAAGTCAAGGCAAGGAAATTGGTGTGAATGAACAGACAACAGACTGCAAAAGATGTGAAGTATAATTACTATAAGTATAATAACTCAGGCTCATGGCATATGAAGTAGGCCACCATGTGTATAATGGAAATTAAAAAGGTCTGAAGTTTAAATGAAATATTTTTATTAAGTTTCTGTCATCCAGGGAGTCTTGGTCTAAGAATATGGGGGGGGGGGTGATTAGGGAGCCAGTATAAGAAAGAACAGGAGAATAAGAAGAGTCCATCATTGTGTCTCCAATTTTGTGACTCACTCTTAGCAGGTAGATCTACGTTTGAAGTGATCAGTTTATCTGGACTCCAGCATTGTGAAGTTGAGTAAGAAATAGGAAGACCTATGTAGTTACTACCATTTGTGACCTGAAATTTTTTACTAAAAATTTAAGCCTTAAAATTGATTCCCAAAGAATCCAATAATATGACCTCAGAACTGTGGAAATGAAATAAAAGATGCCTTAGACAAATCAACAAGATGCAGATTTAATAACTTTTCCAAAGTGAACATACATCTGCATAAACCTCAACACCAGAATGTTGGAGATGGAAAAAGGGTGCTGCATTGTGGTCTGTAACTGTACAGTGTCTGTAGATAAAGTCTTTCACATTTTGGATAGCAACAGATTCTATTCTGAAATTGTCTCACGATGAATTATGGAACTTACAATAAATTTAAATAGAATATTTTTCTTATCTCACAAGGAAAGTGATGAGGGTTCTTTCTGGTTGAGCATCCCAGGGCCCTTCCTTTTTTGGAATACAAAACCCCACAAGAACAGAATAGATTCACCTTATAGACCAGTAGTGGCAAATAAAGACTCTATCACTGTTTACTTATTGCTATGAAGGTTGATTAATTGATCACTGACCCCACGGACTTTATGCAAAAAAATCAGCTTTATAGAAATACAGCAAAGCCACCTCTTAGTCACAATCAATGTGGAATCTGTGCAGTCAACCCAACCAGTACCACCATGAAATCTGTTAGTCATTCTGGTCACCATCAATATGGAATCTGTGCATTCACCCCAGTTGCCATCAACATGAAATCTATGCAGTCATTCTGGTCACCACCAACATGGAATCTGTGCAATGATCCCAGTCACCATCAACATGGAATCTGTGCAATGATCCTAGTGACCATCAACATGGAATCAGTGCAGTCATTCCTATCACCATCGACATGTAACTGTGCAATGATCTCAATTCACAACTAATGTTGAATCTGTGCAGTCATCTCAGTCGCAATCAATGTGAAATCTCTGTTGTCATCCCAATCACCATCAGCATAGAGTATGTGCAGTCATTCAGTCACAATCAATGTGACATCTCTGCAGTAATCCCAATCATCATCAACATGTAATCTGTGGAGTCATTTCAGTTGTAATCAATGTGAAATCTCTGTAGTCATCCCAATCATCATAAAGATGGAATATGTGCAGTCATCTCAGTCACAATCAATGTGAAATCTCTGCAGTCGTCCCAATCATCATCAGCATGGAATCTGTGCAGTCATCCCAGTCACAATCAATGTGAAATCTCTTCAGTCATTCCAATCAAAACCAACATGGAGTCTGTGCAGTCATCCTAATCACAATCAATGTAACCATCCCAGTCACCACTAACATGGAATCTGTGCAATCATCCCAGTCACCATCAATATGAAATCGATGCAGTCATCCCAGTCACAATCAATGTGAAATCTCTGCAGTCATGTCATTAACTATCAACATGGAATCTGAAAAGTAATCTCAGTCTCAATCAATGTGAAATCTCTGCAATCATCCCAGTCACCACTAACATGGAATCTTTGCACTCACCCCAGTCACCATCAACATGGAATCTGTGCACTCATCCCAGTCACCATCAACATGGAATCTGTGCACTCATCCCAGTCACCATCAACATGGAATTGATGCAGTTATTCCAGTCAAATATAATGTGAAATCTCTGCTCTCATCCTAAACATCATCAAATCTGTACAGTCATCCCAGACACAATCAGGGTAATATCTGTGCAGTTATCCCAGCCACCATCAGTGTGAAATCATTGTAGCCATCCCATGCACCATCAATGTGTAATCTGTGCAGTCATCCCATTCACAATCAGTGTGGAATCTGTGCAGTCATCTCCAACACCATCAATGTGAAATTTGTGTAATCATCCCTGTCACCCATGTGGACTGAACAGTCATTCTGGTTAACATCAGTGTGGAAACTGTACAGTTATCCTGCTCACCTGTCAATGCAGAATCCATGCAGCCATCCTTCCTGACCGCAGCACTTCTGTCATCTGCAACAAGTCAGAAAGCAATCACCTCCCCACTTCAATAAACACCACTGGTAACATTTTAGAATTCATCCTAAACTATAACTTTTTAATCTTAAATAAGAATGTGTTCAAGCAGTTAAGTGGGGTAGCAATGGGTGTTAACATGGCCTGAAGCTTTATTTACAGCATTTTAGGATTTTGGGGAAAAAAATACATTTGTAAATATATATTCTGGGAACATATTATCAGCTACTTTATTTTATTTTTGTTGAACATCTTTTGTAAATCACTTCTTAAACAAAGACATAGCTCTGCGTACATTAACAGGAAAGAAAACAAACTTAGTAATATTTGTCATTATTACTTTCATATGCATTATATTTACAAGTTTGTTAAACCATTATCATTCACTTTAACTTTACATAAGCTACTCTGTTTTTGCTTTCCCTAAAACCTAACTTCTCCTCCTGAATATTATTCTGCATGTATTCTTCCCCCAAATTCCATTTATTTGCATGCAGTTTGTTCCTTCCCTTGTAAAATCCCACTTCCAGTACTGTCATCTCTTTCATAATATTCATTGCTTCAGTTGCATTATTCATTCATTATCTTTTTCTAGCAGGCACAGTAGCCATAATAGTTAAGGACTTCACATACTGGACACAGGGTTCAATACTGACCTATAGCCATGCCTGTGTAGAATTTGTATGCTATTTCATTGTCTCTGTAGGGTTCTTACACAAAACATGCTGGGTATTTCCACTTTAAACTGTCCTTAAATTGAATGGAGTAGTGGACGGCAGCACAGACACTAGGTGGTGCCTATCTGGGTAAGAGTTGTGTACACCAACCACTTTAAGTATCAGCTGAGATACACAGTATTCTCTATGTAAGAGAAAACAGATTACAGACTGTGCAATGTATCAGAGCTAGCCTCTTGACTGTGTAAAAATATTGGCCCTAGGTGATTTGATCGCTATGACTAACGTCACCCAAAAGAGGTATGGTTATTTTCTGGTGATAAGTAGGTGATGGATCCCAGCTTATTCTGATATTCCTCAGGGACCTATTCTAACAGTGATGGTCGGGGTTGGTCTGTGTGATTCTGTTGGCCAGTGTATGTACTCCATAAAGCTCAGAAGTGTTAGTGAATAAGCTGCAGGGTATGTGTTGTGCAGCTGCCCAACCTGGCTTCCTTGGGTGAGCTGTGTTGAATGAAAGCTGGATGTAAAAAAAATCAATTTGCCAAACATGAACAACCAGTTTTCTATAATTACTTTTTTTGGCCAACAATAGCATTACACTTAGTAAGGTCTTAGTACACCTAGGCAATTCACATCCTATATCCCAGCTCAAATAGATAATTTCCTTAGTTACAGTGATTTGATCTTGAAAAATTTATGATGATGTACTCTGCAGAAAATTCTTAAAATCTGTCACATTGTTACATTGCATGTTTCCAGTTACATCTTTTTCTCCCATCGCACTGCCACCATTTAAAATCTGTCTGAAGAAAAATTCTCTGAAGTCAACTTGGGGTATAAAAATACCTATACACACACTTTCAATGTTATGGACTTTGTTGCATACTTGGTAGTCATGACGATGTCCTACCATTGTTCCTTTGTAAACTGCATTAATAGTCACTCCTCCCCATCTTTTCTAACCTTCACTGATTGATTTGTATTTATTGTACAATATTTTATATGCCCTACTAATTATCCCTTTTTAAATAGCAAATTATTTTCTTGACTCAACTGAAAACTCTACTATAGATGACTTTTCATTCAGTGCTCCCCTATTTCCTTGTCTTTGCTATACCCTGTTATCAATCCCTGTTAAGAAGGCAGTCTCTAATCAGCTGATCAAATGTCTGCTTGGTCTCATCTCATTCCATTACCTTTCCCTCTGTAGTTACTTTGTTTCCTTCCTTTGCTAATTTTCTTCAATAGATTCCAGTCTCTTCTTGCCTATTTTCGATAGCATTATTTGTAGTCATACCTATTGCTAAAATATCCTTTCTCAATAAGCATTATTTTATTTTATTGATGATATTTCCGTATCTGGGAATGAGAACTCACAGAACTAGAAGGATTTGGTGTCTGCATCACATATACCTGGAAAGAGTAAACTTCCTTTTCAAGTGTGTTTATAAGGTAGGGGTAGAAAATGACTCATATTACTGTCACTGATTTCTGTTACAATCAGGCAAACCCCACTGAACATTTTTTATCCAATATGGAGGACTTCTGATGTACTTCAAGAAAAAAAAGCTTATCCCAGCAAGTCAGACTATTTTGCCTTCTTCCTGTCCTCTACTGATCCATTCAAATAAACCTCAGATTTTCTGCCCAGAGCCGACTGACCAGATCAGGGATATATAAAGTGTTTTGAAAACAAATGGCCACCACCAACTTTCCAAGCTTCATTGAGAGGAATCTTCCTTTACTCCCTAATTTTACACTGTCCCTTTCAATGTCATCCAGAAGACATAATCACCAACCCACTCATACAAAATGCTAGTTTAGATTTGAAAAAAATCATCTACAGTTTTTATACTGATGTAAAAAAAACGTTTCTAGTTTAACATTTTTAAGCCCAATCAGTTATTTTCATTGAGCGTCCCAGATTTTTTAGACTTCCTAGTAGGTGATAACAGATTTGATTCTGTTTTACCAATTGTTCTTTCTGAAGAATTCCCACCGAATGGAACAAAACATTTCTAAGACAATGAACATTCCACATTATTTACAAAGATGCTATAAAGAGTCAATGGTAGTAAAGAGTCAAGATTAATAAATCATCTTCTCACAGCAACAGGACTGGTCTGTATTTGCAGTCACATTTTGATCAGGCAGTGTATATATAGAGTAGACTGTCTCATGACAGCCACAAATCTATTTGGACTGGTGAAGTAGTTGACCATTAGATGGCATCTGTAACATAAGCTTCCACATGTAGACTATCCCAGGGGCTAATCTCCAAATTCACACTGATGATGATTGGTTTAAACCTCAGAAGGTTGGTAATGATAGAATGAGAACTTACCCAACAGCCAAGGAACTATGATATTTCATCTTAACTCAGCCAAGGATCATTAAACCAGTCATGAAGCCATTGTTTGGCAATCTCCATTCCAGAGAATTCACACAGGGCTTCTATTCAGATAATGCATCTGGACTTTGCAAGTCATATCCATGTTGCTAGTTTTCCAGCTGCCAGTAGTTAGTGCAAGAGCCCTATCACTCCACTTTACTGTAAGACAGAAGAAGCATATAAATATTGGGCCCCATTTTTTGAGACTGTACCTGTCTTGACTGTGTTGGGTAGCTTTGTCATAGCCAGTCTTTTTGACAGCACCCCCCCTCCCCACACACACACACACCAATGTGTCCTCCTTTGACTTGGTCTGTTTCTGAAACATTTCAACTTGTAGGCCTTCATCCTCCTTTGGAGTTTCCAGGAGCTGGTTCTTATTGATTCCATCCTCACATTCACAAAACGTTTTTGAGGTTTGGCCACCTCCCCCACTGAGTCAGCAATTAAGTCCCCAGCCCCTCCATTACTTCCCCACATAATCTGCTCCAGGCAAAAAGGACATATGACGTTCCATGTAAAGTCAGTTTAGATCATCCAGCACCCATCTGCTGGAGACGCCACCACTACAGCCCCAGATCATTTTGAGGAAATAGATTACTTTACCACTAGAAAGAACCTTCACAGCAAATTTAACCCTTAGAGGATGAAGGAGCTCACCCATGATTTCACACTGTTGCTGATTGGCTCCAACCTTCACTGGGGCAGATAGTTCAACAAGATTTTCTCCACCATCCAGGAAACCATGACATTACTCTAAGTTCAACCCCACAACTTTGTATGGCCAAGTGTCTAATACAGGTCCAAGGATGATACACAATAATAGTAGCTGATATATCAAGACCAAATGGCATAGTCTATAGCACCTGAATAATTCCCTGCTTAACCAGTTACTTGGACAGCCTCCATTTTAAGACTTACAGACATCAGAATATACTTTCTCCAAGTCACAATCTTATCAGTTAGTTATGTATTTCCTCAGTAAAATTCCCCTTACCTTTCCCCCCCTTTCTCCCCATCATTCATAACTAGAAGGCCTCTGATATCAAAAAGTCTTGCAAAACATTTTCTACAGATCTCAGACATTTTCATGACCTCTTTCTCATTCTAAATATCTCAACTTACTCTCTTTGACATGAGCCTGAAATTTTTTACAGCCTGTCTTCCATTAATTCACAGACAATTCTTCTGATACACAAGGATCTCATTGATTTAAAAAAATGATAATTTCTTTATTATATAGGTAAGTTTATTCCAGACTAATAGCTACGCTTTTCCTTGGGGATCATTTTTACATGTCAGTGCAGGTGTACTTATAAACTGGCCTGGACTCAAAATATACCCTCCCACTGTACTGATCAGTTTTTTTATTTCCTCCACTACATTTGGCTGAAACTCTGACTGGACAATTCTGAACATAATTCAACCATATTTTTTCCAGGTTGTTGAGCACTGATTAGAGCGCCAAAGGTCTGAATGAACCATTTGCTTGATGCAGCAGTTCTAAAGCTTGGTTCCTACTGTAATGCCCAATGTAACTACTTTATATGTACATAAATCAGTGAGAAGAAGTTCCAGTTTTGGCAAATGTGCTCACTTCATTGATAACGTGGATACTGTCTGTCTAGCACTAAAAGATCTAAGTCTGGTTAAAATGAAATTGCAGATCCCTGCTTTTATGAATTAGTGATGTTTTTGGCCTTGCATATCCTAGTGATGCATTTTATTTGGGAGCTTATTGGTTTAAAAATAAAGTTCAATTACCTAACAAGTTTAAACTGGTAGATTATTTATTTATTTGTTTATTTAATTTCTGCAGCATTTCTTTTAAATTTGATATAAGAATTTAATAACTATAAAATAACTACAAAAACACATGATTATTTGAATGTTGGCTTAGTCTATGGGCTGAAGAACATCTGATGTTTGCTGGGAATTCTTTTGCATGCTGTATGGATTTGCTTCCTCTACTCTGCTCACTGATATAAATCTAAACAACTCCCAATTCCCCATTCATAATTTAGTTATAATGTGAAACTATTGTAGTTTTGAGTATATGGCTTCCTTCTAGCATGAAGTGTTAGAAAGGAATTTCCACAGCCACTCTGGCTTTCTGATTTGTGTACAAGTCAATGACAAATTACTCAGATTATCTTTCTTACACTGTGCAAATTGCTAACTGTTCATTACTTGCTACAAAGTATGGGAGTCTGTTACTTGTTTTACAAGATTTATCATTGTTACATTTACTAAATCATTCAAAACAGGAATGTTTTATTTTGTTTGTTTGGAGCAACCTAGTCATTCAAGTCTACAAAGTTTCACATGTAATGATATGAAAGTAAATTCAGTTCTTAAAACAAGTATACGCTCTGGTAGAGAGTAACTGAGTAAACCGCTAAACCACTAGCAACAGTTATCTTGGTAATATGTGATATATGGGTCTATATTATATTCTCGAAAGCTGACAATGTCGAATCTGACATTGATGGCACGAGAATATCGAACACTCAGAATCTCGAGCATGTAAACGGAAATCTCCGTAAGGGGAGATTTCTGTTTACCTCAACGTAGTGCGGTCTCGGAGTTGGTATATTTAAGTATCGGGGGTGGGGGGTGCAGGGGGGCTTGCCCCCTGCTTAAACCCATTAGGGTAAAAATTTAAAGTTTAAATTTTTTTTTTCATTTTTGAAGTTATGGAACATCAACAATACGGTGTCGGCCATATTGTATTCGATGTTCCATAACTTTGATGTTATAATATAGACCCGCTATATCATGGTACTTTAAGTAATGCAAAATGCTCATTATTGTCTGTATTCTTCCTGTGTGGCTTGCAGATGGTTAAATAAATCCAACCCACACCAATAAACATATGCTCACAGATACAAAAAATAAAAATATAAGTATTATTATGCTATCAGAAGTCCCATAGCGCAGTGGTACACCGAGAAGGATTGTCTGCCGACGGTAAAAAATTCTGTTTGGTTCTCTGCTAAGGTTCCTTCAGTGATGAGTCTAGATGACCTCTTATTATTTGTGTATGTGTCCTACACACCCAAAGACATACAGTAGACTGATTAGGAGCTGTAAATTGTCCATGGATGTTTGTTTGTATGATGTGTCTATGATTCAGAAGGACGGTCTACCAGTTTATTTTGGTTCCCTATTTTATTAGTACACTTTGGGGATGGTATAAACCTTTTGCTAGGAAACAACATATAACAAATAGAAAAGGCACATATCCCTGCAGAGATTGTAATATGTGTCAGTATGTGTTTAACGATTGAGGTTTATGAACATCACACAACTAAGTATGTGTATAACCTTGATTTTTTTGTGAATTGCAAGAGTTGTGATTTGGTATATCTTGCAACCTGCACAGCATGTTTATATGTTTAAATACAGATTTTTATATTGGTAAGCCAAACAGAATGTTTAAAGACTGCATTTGTGAGCATATTTATGAAATTTCCAGGAAAGACAAAAAGAACACTTTATGTAAACATGCCTTAGCGTTGGGACTACACACGCATTTAAATTTCTTTTATTATAGCTATTGAATAAGAGTAAAAAGGGCGGTAATGTTAGTAATAAGACTGAATGTTTAGAAACTAAATGAATCCTCGAAATGCAGAGTGACAAGGGAAAAGGTTTGAATGAGTATGTTCCCCTTAAGACCTCTGCTCAGGTCATATGACCTGTACAGGTAACTTCAGAGCCTTTGTATCTTTAAATAGTCTCAAGCTCTGTGTTAATTAGATCTAATGATGCTCCAGGACTGGAGTGAAAGTGCTCACCTGTTTTGCTTGGTGTTTTATTTGCTGTTTCTATTTGTTTTATTGCCTTTCATTAAAAGTATTACATTTTATCTGCAGCTACCATGTCTGACTGATTACCCTTCCACTTTGTTTGTTTGTGTCTTTCGGCTTTTCCCGGTTAGGGGTCGCCAAAGCGGAACTCTGGTCCGCTAATGATTGGCAGTTGATTTTTACGTACCGGCTTGCCAGGCCTGACAGACAACCTTTAACAAAGGTAAGCCCATTCCCAAATGTCTCCACGCAGAAGACGCTCTAGCTGAGAATCGAACCGGACAGCATCTTACTGTGAGGCGACAACGCTACCACAGCATGAGCTAAAACTGTACACCTGCTGAAATTAAAATGCACTGAAAAACATTCACTATCTTTCTTATACGCAGGAATGGCTTATTGCTCAATGAGTGATTTATCCACATCTTGTCAAATGCTTAAACCTTGTTTGCCACATAGCTTCTAGCTTCAATAAACAATGACTTGTGTTACACAACCCACTGATAAGTACTACTCAAGTCCATTAACCAAGGTGCATGAATGCTGAAGGTTCATGTACAAATGGTCATGCAGTAGTTGAGCAAATATGGAAAAAAACAATACCAGAAAACAAGCATTTTGCAGGTGCAAGTCATTATCTGCACCTCTTAGTGGGGAGGGGTGGTCTTCACCTTTTAGCACACCTGATTCATTATTCTCTCTCCCAAGCCACTGCACCACAGAGAAAAAGTGATCATTAACAAAGTTAAAACAAATTATTTTTACTCCATTAGTAATCTGTTTTTCCACAATGCTGTGAGCTAAAAAAACATCATTCTACTTCGAGCCCTAAGGAACTGTTACTGCATGGCGTAAGCTATAGCACATCAGCAACTGTTTGCACAAGGAGTTAAACTTGTGTAACAGTGCTGTGAACAATTCTTAACAAGTGACTGTAAGCCCTACTCTCTATATCCCTGTTATGCTGAGTAGTTACATATTTTTCAGGTAAAACACAAGTAATACACAGTGATTGAGCTGGGTCTAGTATACAATTTGTGACCTAGTCAGTAACAGAATAAATGCCAATGCAATGAAGTTTATGCAAAAGTGTTTCAGTAGTGTCATTTATTATTATTTGTGCTTTTTTCTACCCTCGTGATATATTGTGAAGTATAGTAAACATAAACGTTTTATACCTCATTTGGTAAATGATGAATATTTGCCTTCTTAACCAAAACAAGCACCTCGTGAATTATAAACTAAATGGGAGGATTCATGAGAGGCTGAGCTGGGAAGCCCTCCTTGGGCCAGCTGGTATATTTAAATAAAAGAATCAATTCCAAGTCATGTGATTGGTCCAATTAGTTCCTTCCTTTTTCCTTTTCCCACCATTCAGCACCCTTGTATCCTTTCTCTTTTGTCTCAGACTGACTTTATAAAACAAAACAGTAAGCGATATAACATCAGAACATGAACATTACTCTGGCTTCTCACTTATCTGGCTTGAATATTCTTTAAAAAAAAAGAAAAAAAATGTTTAAAAAACTTCTACAAGGTGTTTTATTCCTCCTGCAGGGAGAGGATTAATGCATTCTCCCAGATCTATGAGTTAAGGTGATATATTCTGGGCATAACTGTGGTAATCTTTTACATATTTTAAAGGTAGTCATCTCCAGACAATATTTTATTATATTAACAGCATATACAAAATTATCGGATTAGCGGCAGTAGGAAATATGTGATGTACATTAAAAAGAATGTAATGTACTAGACTTTAGTCTTGTAACTACAACTATTACAAAAAGGTCATGACTAGTGATATCTCTAATGTTTACATTTCCACTTTGAAAATGCCACTGGTATTGCACTGCCATTTAAGTACTGAGTAAGGGAGTGAGGTCTTTCACATTTAAACCATGTATGTGCAAATCCCTTCAATAGCATGTTTCTGGCTGTAGCTGTCATGTTTTACATAACCTGATTTATTAACTCTTGAAATAATCTGTGTCTAAAAATATTTTTTTTTCTAAAATGAAACCTTCTTGGTGTTGTAGAGGGTCAGATGTGAGGCACTAGATCTACAGAAATTAATCTTTAGACATGCTTTGGTGATCAGTAAAGGATGCAACTTTAGTAAATAACACTTTTTAGGAGTTTCTGATATAATTTGCTATGCAGTCATACACTATTCCTACTAAGTAACATGATAGAAAATACCATACTTGTAGTACACAAATTTTATTAAATTTACTATGTAACTCTAGCACTGAATATTTATCTGTTACCATATTACATTATGCTTATTCTTTTAATGTATATATATTTTTAAACTACTGTATGAACATTTTCTCCCCGGGACTCTGCTTAAAGGAGCCTTTTGCACAATTAAATAAATAAACACACAGACAAATAAACACGCAGTTACAAGATCATCACATCTAAATTCAAATGTTTTAAAAATGCCTTCTTTTGTTCAAATAACATGCTTTTCTACACTATGAAAATGTCAGTAATGAAATATCTGTGTATACAAATCTGAAGTAAAAATAGATTTAGATCAGTAAATATAAAAGCATTCAGACAATTACAGGAATAAATAATCCACTGTAGCTTCCATTTTTGTTACTCATTTCAGATTAAAAAGTAAATGTTCATGTATAAAATATTATTGGATAGAATAAATCCCATAGAGGTGACTATGGTCTCTTTCATAATAATAATGCATACTTTTTTCTTATCCTCAATATTCCATTCTGTCATCTTTCTGGCTCTTTTTATGCCTGTCAGTTTTTGCGGTTTTGTGGACTACTACTTCCTTCTACAACAGCGGGTTCATCCTCTCCCTGAGCCTGGCCTAACTTCATTGTAGAAATGTTTCCATGTCTTGAGAATTCTACACTGTCATTTTTTTTACAGTCCTGGCACCAGTGCAACTACCAGGATCAGGCACTTTTTTATCTTGGGACTTTTAACTCCGTATGAATTGCAGAATGAGTCAATTTTGGGCACACAGAGGTTGATGCTAAGAGCACGTTTGGCTAACATTAAAGATTGAAAAAAATACTAATTTTCTGAACTTTAATCATACTTTGACTTAGAAATTGGGTCCATTCCCATCATGGTATTAGAAACCCAAAAGTCCTGGAGAAATTAAACCAACAGTGATTATGGTTTCAGTTTTGGAAGCAAGAACACTCTTACATTTAGACATTATTGTAAATATCTAAACTTTCGCCATGTACAATACATATATATATATATATATATATATATATATATATATATATATATATAAACTTCTGATTGGAAAATTAACTGAGAAAGGAGCTTGTATGACTACATTTTGCCCATTTGTAATAACATTTGCAGTATCAGAAATGCACAATGGTCAACGTTTTTTTAAAACAGGTAATAGAAAATTGCCTGCAAAATCCAGTAAAGCCTTAGTCAGTGAACTTCACCAGATGCAGCAGGGTGAGGTTGTAGCCTGTCTTTATTTTAGGGTATCATCACAAGCTCATAAATAAATGGCAACATAGGATGAAAGATAACCATGTACTTGTATTTATGGAAAATCAATGAATTCCCTTTATACAAGTAAAATATATATCAATTTCACTTTTAAAAGAAATCTGCATAGCTAGTTGTAAACTTCTAATAAAATATACTTACTGGCAAATACTTTAATATTTATTTAGGAATAATCAATGACTGGACATGGTCATCACAGGATTTGCCAGTGATTGGTGTGGTTGATCACAAAGGTGAAGCCTGAGTAATCAAACAAAGCCAGCTGTGGTAAAATCCTATGCTGCCCACATCCAGCAGTAGGCTGCTGCTATTATGTCATAACATTATTTAAGAAAGACATTTATTTTCTTAAATAATGTTTTTGTATAGCAGCACTTTAGTGTTCTTCTGCCTCCGCTGCCATGCACTTATTTACTGCGCATGAGTATGGCACTTACTTTCATATGCTTGCACAGTACATCAGTGCAGTGCAAGAGAGGCACTTTGAAGAGAAGGTTTCTATGGTGTATCCCTCTGTTTGTGTATTAATGTTGCATTGAACAGGTTTTGGCATCAACATACATTGCTGAACAATAGGGAGAATGAAATCCTTAGTAGTTTACCAGAAAATGAACGATTTTACAAGGGATGTGGTAAAAATACAAGGAACATTAGGGATATTGTGCAAATCTATGGAGCATTGGTAGGTGTATTTATGGCACTAAGGCTGATTGTACTACCAGTAAACATATCTCTCATGAGTGTACTTCAGAATGTCCTTGACTTTTCTTATATTTTCCTATCCCTCATAAAATATGATAGCGATGTAGTTATGTAACATTTACCAATAGATATTATGCCTGAGCAACAATGCTTCAGCAGCTGGATTTCTTTCTATTGGCATTTATAATTGTGCACTTTTAAATATAAATTGCCCTTTATTGAGTAATTCCTCATGCATACCATAATCTAAAAAAAAATAAACATACTATCATTGTTAGGTGACCTGATAACTCTAGACACATTGTGGACTAGATCAAACAAAGCATCGCTATTTTCAACTAATAAATTAAAGGGTGACCTTTTTATTTCGATGTTTTTCTGACAACATAACTGTGTTAGTATTGCATATGTATTAGTACAATTATGGTCTAGTGCAACTGCTGACAGGTCAGTAAAACAGTCAGACGTATTAAAACATTTTAATTAAAACTTCCTCTGGATAAGAATGTATACTTACCACTAAACTAAAGTGGTAACTAAAATCCTTATGTCCAGTAGAGAACCAGCAACAAACAAATTACCTCTTCTTCTTACAACTAACATAGACTAGCTCCTTACAATAATGTGTGTGCATATGTGCATGTGTGAGCTAAATTATTTCACTGTCAAGAATTGAACACATGTCACTTACATCAACAGTAAAGTTTTCTAACAATAGCACAGTGTTCTCCCCTTCTTCTGCAACAAAACTAAAGCAATATTTCCTTCACATTCGTCAATTTAATTTTTCAGTCGCATTCATAGTGTTATTGTAGGATTGCCACCTTTTCAAATGGCCAAAGTGGGACATTTTTGGTACAGACATCAAATTTTACAGGCCGACACATACCCACGGCCAGTACAAAGGACAGAACTTAACTTTTTTGCCTAAATAAAAGCTTATTCTTGTAGCATTTTAGTTGCTTATTCTGTTTCTTATAACATTTAGGTATTTCAGATACAGAATAACTGTTTAATGCAACTATTACATAAAATATAAGAAATAATTTTATCCTAAAATCTCAGGACATATGCCATTATTACAATTTTTTGTCAGGACACAACTGCCCAAAGAGGGACGGTCCCTCACAAAGTGGGACAGGTGGTAACCCTATGTTATTGTCAATTCCTTTTTCAATATTTTCTACTTCATGAAAGATTTTTTTCAACCAGAAGATAAAATATCCTTACCCATTTTTTCCCACTATCAAACCATAAATGTCTGCTTCCTTTACACTGTGTAGAATGTAAATGACAGCTTTTTTTTTCTAGTACACTCTTTTATCTGCAATAACTGCGGTGGTGGTGCTGCAGTTGCATTGTTGCCTCACAGTTAGACGTTGCCCGTTCGATTCTCAGTTAGAGCATCTTCAGCATGGAGACATACGTTAATGGGTGTTCCTTTGTTGAAGGTTGTGCGTTAGGCCCGACAAGCCAGCACGTAAAAATCTACTGCCAATCATTAGCGGACTGGAGTTCCGCTGTGGCGTCCCCTAACCGGGAAACGCAGAAAGACACAACAACTCTTTTATCTGCAATGACTACTTCACCTATAAGCACAATAAGTGATGAGATGCGGGTGCTCTGCCAAAATATATATATATATATATATATATATATATATATATATATATATATATATAACACATATCTTCATTTGGCTTTAGAGTCTTATTATGTGTCTATTTTAACATGGGAAACACTAGGAAAATGCAAATTTCATTCTGTCTGACATCTATAACAAGTCATGCTTACTGCCCTTCTACTCATATTCCCCCTTTCATCCAAAGCCTTATTAACAGCATTCACAGTTTCTCAAACGTCATTCAAAAATACCTCATCATTATTCTGTTTGACTTCATCCATAGCCATTTTCTAACTTCATCAAGTCATATTGGAAATATCATAATCACTCCATCACTTATTTCCAGTACTTTAACTGAAGTACATCACACATTTGCATGTCGCCCTTCGATTTTATTTTAAATGTTATCTCAGAAAATGCATCCAATCCCAAGACTAATGGAGACCTCATATGAGGCACTTTAAGTCCCAAGGATTTTATCTATTTATCTCAAAGTATATATCTATTCATTGCAGTGTCTTCTCTCAGTTTTGTCTGAAAAAAAAGGAAATGTATTTGGTCCATATTTAACAGTCCATTTATCTCCAGCTGAATTGCTACCGAACACTGTTAAATGTTGTTATTTATTCTTTGGTTGAACAGGTTAGTCAAAATAGACAAGTAACCTCTTTTTGTGGAAGACCCAAAGTGGCATTTACACTACCAGAGGAAATGGGCAAGGTGATCAGGAAACTTTTTGTACTCTTTTCAGTAAGTGCCATAGCATCTTTTACATCCACCTGTGAGCTACCACAAACTCAAGCAGATGGGGCTTTGTTTTAATGACTCATCTGAAGGACACTGCACTCAAGAATAGAGCTCTTCTCATATGCTGCATAGCAGTGTCAGCAATCCATCCACCTGGTGTGGGAATAGAACCCAGAGCCTTCTCATCAAACAGGAGTATATTATCTGTTGTACCACTGACACTGACCATATATATGACTTGCCCTTCTGCCACACCTCACCATCACTGACTTTTCATTGCATTCTGCTACTGTAGCTCACAATTTTACCCTTGGAAACATCTGGAGCAGGAAACACATCGCTAGATATCAGGCTCCTCTGCAACATTTTCAGAATTGTTTGCACCCAATGGAAATGTATTTTCTGCAATCTTTCTGTATGGTAACTCACCGCCATATAAAGGCTTACTTTCATAATTCAATGTTTTGTAAATGCTCATCATCCAAACCATTGCTAGGAAACTGAATCATACCATCCACTGTGGATTTTGAAGTCTCAGTGTTGGAAGCCATATTGCAAGCTCATAGACGTCCATAGTAATATAAGGCTTTTCTACCTTCTCCTTATATCTGTTTTCAGGTCATGCTTGTTTGCAGCCAGATGTCAGAAAAATAATCTCATGAATCTGAACAGGTTTAGTTTTTGTATTGCAGGGTTACATACATGCTACTAAATCAAAGTAAATATAAAGGCAACTGTTTAATTTTTCTAAGCAGAGCAAATGTGGACAATAAGCGTAAGTACTATTTACTTTTAATGATGCTGCAGAAATGTTGACAAATAAGGCAGCTCAGAATGTGAATTTGAGCAGATGGTATTGGCACTACAGTATTAAATTTAAATTTATTTTTTGACTTTTTTTTTTTATACAAATCACATATTGAACAAGATATGACTGAACTGATATTTGCTTTCTGTTCACTCTAGGCTTTCCATAGACAACTAAGCATATATGGTAAAAAAGGAAACTATATAAACCATTGTGAAGAATGATTTCTGGGACATACTTATTGTAGTTAAAGTGAGGTCTAGGAAGACATTTGCATCAATATTAATTACTGCTGATTTTAATAATCTGAATGTTTCAGAACTACGAAAAAGGAGGGCAAAGTTATTGCCTAATACATGTTAATTCTGGTAGCTGCATGAAAACATGGCACTGAATTATAATAAACATACAGATGAACACTATGACAAGAATGTGATCTTTACCTTGTCTGCTCATTTTGGGTATGCATCTATCTTGTCCCATTTATGTTATGTTTTACCCTTTCATGCCTTTCACTTCTGTTCATTGCAAAATCTGTTTTACCTTTTCATGCCTTTCACTTCTGTTCATTGCAAAATCTGTATGATGTCCTCAACACATCCTCCATCCTCTCATCTTATACAGACTCAAAGGAGAGTAGGATTCAAGCATCCAGCACCTACTGAAGAAACATTACGTATCTTGCGTCAGTATTTGCCCATCTAAAGTCAAGTCATGCTAAACATGAATTTTCAACCCCTTCTTCATTTTTTTAAAACATTATCCTTTTGTTCTTTATGTAGCCACTAGGCATCAAGCATTTATTTTCTATCCTTTCCTCCTTATAAAGAAGCATAGTTATCTGTCTATTGATGTATCTATCCATCTGTCTATCTATTGGTCAGGCTGGCTGTCTATGTCTTGATCTAATATCTGTTTATCTATGTGTCTGTTTGTAGTACTTAAATGATACACATTGTAGTGCAACTGCCTTTAGTCAGATGACAGCTACTGTTTCCACAACTTTCGCAGACCAGGTTGCTTAGATATGTACAAACTGCTGCATCTCTTTTGAGCCAACCTGGATTCCCATAGAGACATATAATTAAACCTTTCTGTTCTGTTGTCAGACTAAAGCCTCTTGCAGCTGCATTTTTACATTTAAGGCACTGCATTTCTTTTCTTTTGGGCTTTCCTGTGACTAAATTTGTTCATCTGTGCTATCGCAAACCATTCTTCTTGCCTCCTTGGCTTATTCATTGGTTTGTTATTCCCTAGTATTGTTTTAGAATGAAGCAAAGCCCAACATTCTGTTTTTCTGACCCCTTCCCACTGTTCACTCACTGGACTTTGGTTTGAAAGACATGTACAGTCATCACACCATGTCCCAGTCTTCAAAAAGCTGTTGGTGAAGATATTTTTCAAGTGGCTTTTGAAACAGGCAGGCGACCTGTTTAATTATCTTTGTAAAAACAATGGTCAGCAATGGAAACCATTACAATTCACCTCCCACCATGTTGATCTTACGTTTCATGCTGCTTAATGTCTTAATCTATCAAAAGTGCCTCCTAGTTGTGGTGTTCCCGGTTGACCCATGCTGACCTACTGACAACACTATAATAGAAAGGATTTTATTTAACTGTACTATGACTGCGATTTATTCTTCCTTGGATTAATTCTTCAAAAGCAACTTTGCCAGAAGTTGATAACCATACTTTGGATTTTAAAGGCTTATAGATTGCAACAGGCCAGAATCCAGATCAGCAACCCTACAGGCTGATCACGTTGTTCTCCTTAAGTCTTGAATTATACCTCAGATGTTGGAAAAAAAGCTATTTACTTTGAATCCATGTTATTTTAAGTCCTAGCTGGCCTTAGGCATACGCCAACTAGGCGGCCGCCTAGGGCGCTTCTCTAGCAGGGGCGCTTTTCCAATATTTATTTGGTGTAGGTAGACCAGGATAGGGGCAGCAAGTGGTGTGGTGGGGGGCGCCGTGGAGCCCTTTTGCCTAGGGCACCAGTTGACCTAAGGCCGCTCTCCTGTACTATGCTTTGGGAAAAAGAAATTTAATGCTTTCATGACTTCTTAACAAATGGATTAATTTCCCATCTCTGAGAGCCGACTGAAAGCACAGTCTTTTGCGATCATCTCCCTGCTCTCATTTCCACATTTATAGAGAGGGATCACATCTTCCCTACTCTCGTGGTCTGTAGTTATCCCAGCTGTCAATGAATATTTGAAAAATATAGGTACCTAACATAACAGCTGCTTTCTGATATTCTGAGAATATTTATATCCCTCGAAAAATCCTGTCCGCCACACCAACCATGGCAGTTTTAAATACTCAGTATTCTTCAGACTTGGATCTCTTTAGACAATCCAGTTCAACTCTGATCACATTTGTCATATTATGCTAAAACCCTAGGAAGGTTGAATAAGGTACTGTGGATTGGAACAGAAGGCATGTATTGCCTAAACAGTATACTGATTTGTTTGAGCAAAATGAAATCCTGTTTTTGAGATAAGCTACCTAAAGTAGAATACATGCTTTTAATTATGCCTCTGTACATCTACTAAGCAATGCACTTTCAGCCAGATTATTAAAGATAAATGTTGTGGTTGTTTATATATTGCTATTTCCAAGCCATTCGCTACTTTACCACACTGTGTTTCCATTATTTTCTTGATGGATTTAAATATCTAAATTGTAATTACAACATACTAAGTGGTATGGTAAATACTGACTACATCTTATCTGATAATTCATCACATACCATAAAAGTGTCATGCAGATGTAATAGAATAACGTTTGTTATTGCCCTAAGATAAGTGTACAATTCTACAGGTCATTTAATTCCATTCACAGCAGTGATCTCAGAGCTACTTATGTGCAGTTTCAAACAGACTGGTTTACCAGGGAGTAAGAACTAGACCCTGCTGACATTGTTGCATCTTTTCTGAATTTTGAAATATCTTTAATGCTCAACCTTAGATGACCTCAGTGATTTCAGCATGTAATCAAAGTGCATTATTTTGATCGAATCATTAAAAGATGTGTATACTGCTCTTACTAAGTATGAGCTGGGATTCACAGACAAGTGCTACATACCTGTGCAGTGCAAATTTCCAGGTAGGTAACTATGCAAGGACAGCACCATAGAGCTAATTGGGCATGTATTAGACATTGAACAGCACTGACAGCCTGACCAAATGCCTGAGTAATTAAACAGGAGAAGCAACACTAGGCCAGGCTACTCACCTGCTTAGGTTAGTACTACAAGAGGGCACAAGACCAAAATGACACCTGTCACAATGAAAGCAGAATAGCATGGATGACTCCCTGACCAATCATGAGTGCAATATAATGCCACAGATGGCACATCATTCAGCATTCCCTGGCCAGTTGGACTGATAAATTGAACTGCAGTTCACATATTTTGAAAAGTACCTCATAAAAAACTGGGATATTAAATCACAAATGGTATTAATTGCTATCTGTGTCACTCACAGTAAAAGTACAGTTGTCTTAGCCACTGAAACAATGACTTCAGTACATCTTGATCTATGTAACTATTGGCATGGCACAATAGCTCATGAGCATGTAACCTATCTAACTTCTCTTCTGTCAGCTCCTCAGTGGCAGTTACGACTAGTGAAGCACCTAGTAACATAATTTAACCGTTACATGTGTTAAATACATTTAATTCAGCAGCAAAAGTGGCTTGCTGGTTGAGCTCCTTGGCTGTATTTTAACACATTTAAGCTGTGTTTCAGAAGCTGATCTCAGCACTGCTGAGTTAGCTGTCAACACTGAGGTATTTCACAGCACTTTAACAATAGTGTTGCTGGTGTGACCGAGATGACAGAGCACTTGAAACATTTGCATTTGCCCATAACAATCTAGAAATGACTGTACAGGCCTAAAGACATGTTAAAACAGACAGATTACCTCAAGAAAATACCAGACATAACACAAGATATTCTAGTTTAACACCATCAAGACATGGTGAAAAATGTCACATTCATAAGCATCTGCCATAATCAAAGCAATATCTCTCCTATAACACAAAAATAAAGAATAAATGCCTTAAGAGGTATAATTTAAAATGGTTTACATAAATCAGATGGTACCATTCCACAAAATACAAGAGTCTCACTGACTACAAGTATACAGTCATGCATGTCACTGCGCTATGAAACTAAGATGAATTGCCTGATGATATAATGTAGTGACGTCAAACATCAAATGCCAAAAGTGATTTACAGTACCACTTCCATTTTCTTTCCATTTCTGTATTGAATTTAGATGCACCTGGCTGTACAGCTAAAATGTAAAAGTTGAAAGAATGCAAGTTCTCTGTTTAGATATGCTTTCCTGATTTAAATGTGCCATTGTGATGGAATCTGAAATTCTGCTGTGCTGTAGTAATGCAATAGTCACTATATTTAAGTTATCCTTCAAGACTAACAGAAGACTTTTTCCTTGAACTCTGTCTGATACTGTTTCCTCCTAATACAGAAGCCACAATCCAGTCCTAGTTCCTTGTTTTTTTTTCCTGCCAGGTGATCTAGAACATTCATATACTCACATCAAGTCTATTGGAAGGAAAACTCCAGGCTACTCCTTTCCATATATGATTGATGACCTGTATGGGCAGCATTTTATTAATGGAACACCTTAGTCTAGATTTTTTAAATATAGCATTCAAGAATAGTAATTTAATGATACTACATACAGTCTTTGTGAATTCTAATAGTTTGTAATGAATTTTGTGAGGGGGAGAGCCATAAATAGTTTTCCTCACCACCTGAGAAAATGTAGCTGATTTATTTGGTTTTAAAAGATGTGGTCTAAATTTACATGATTTATTTATTTTAAATGGCTTCAAAGAAATGTGTACTGTGAAAAAGAGCTGTACTATTTCCGCAGATTATTTGATTTCTACACGATGCTGTTTCTTGTAGCTTCCTATAGACAAAAAGACTCATATCTGCATTGCTGATGAGCTGATTTTATGAATATTTATAACTTTTGTGAAATTTAAAATTTTGTATTACCTCATGGGATTTTCATCAAATATCTGTGCTTTTACCTTAGAATTAAAGACAATGATTTTAAGTATATTCAGTTGCAGGCAAAAACTATTTTAGACATTTTGTTTTTCTCATACTTTAGTGATTGAGTGGAAACAGTTTCTGACTAAAGCAGACTTTACTTAACTGTCAGAGTTAAACAGAATTCCTGACTGCACTGAAATATATGTTTCACTGAAATGATAACACTAAGTCATTAAAATTAAAATAAAAATTAGTGTTCACCAGAAGAGTGATAGTGGCTCCATGTAACGGTGATGTGTAAATGTGAAAAACATGTGCTGAATGTTTTACAATGATAGGAGTCAGAATTTAACCACTTGGACATCCCGTCTGCACTGGTAGTTCAAACCAGGTTTTGGATCTAGTCCTTTAGCAAGTTCTGAATGGTAGGTCAGTGTCTAATTACCACAACGACCTCTTGGCAATGCTTACTGCATCTATGTCATATAATCAAATTACCACATTGTTGAATGCCATCTCATCGACAATGCAGTTTGTCGAACCCCCATATTTCCCACTAATTACATATAACAACTCCCAGATCGCACTAAAGTGGTGAAAGGACAAATTTCCTAATCCCTACCATAAACAATTCCAGTCAGAACAATTTGACAGCTTGCATTGTCGAAGAGATGATGTTCAACATTGTGGTTATGCGATTATATGACATAGACCCATGTTTTACTATATAATCTTCCAGACTGTTTGTAGTTTAACTTGAGATGGGTGCAGGAAGATGTTACCAGTGATGTCACGTGGCCATACTCCTGTCGTCCTCATGAAAAAAGCTGCATAAAACTTAAGGGTTAAGTGCACTAAAACTGTGTTTTTTTCTGATAAGTTGTATTCAGTAGTGTTTTGATTATAATATACGTTTAGCTCAGTGTTCACATTCGGTATAATAACTGAAGCGAATGGCAGTTTTCTTATACAAAAATGTAATCAGTTTAAGAAGTTTTAATATTATAGCACTCATCCATATTCTTAGCATTTAGTTTCCTTTGAATTTTATTGTAGGATAACTCTGTGTGTGCATAACCCATTTAGGAAATGCCAACTAATATCTCTTATTACATTTTCATATTATAATACAGTATCCATATTCAGAACATATAATTTCTTCTGAACTTTGTTGTGGAATAACCCCTTGATTCGTCTGGGTTCTTCAAATGCACTGTTTAGAAAAAAAAAAAAAAGAGTATAAATACTGTAAGGCATTCTTCACATGTCATCTTATCCCCATTTTTAATGTCATACATTGTTGCCCATCAGAGAGGTAACTGGTGAACCAGTTAATAGTCGAGAGGGATAGATTTAGTTTGGAAAGATAATTAGAAGAATGATGTGAGAGATAGTGTCAAAAGCCTTTGATAGGTCTAGGAGGAGAGTGGAAACAGTACAGCCAGAGTTGCAGGCTTTGTTAATGGTTTCTAAGAAGGAGAGAAGAGCAGTGGTGGTGCTGTGACCAGGCCTGAATCCATGTTGTGTGTGAGTTAGTAGGTGATTATCTATAATGTAAGGTAAGAGGTGTAAATGAATACATTTTTCTAGCAGTTTAGAGATGGGGAATAGGATAGCGATGGGTAAAAAATTGGAACTGTTGCTATTATTACATCCTTTGTGCAGAGTAATAATACAGGCTTTGTTTCCAGAGTTGTGGTACATAGCTTTCTTTGATTGATCAGTTGATTAGAATGCAGATGGGGAAGGCAACGGCTTCTGCAACAGTCTAGGAAGTAGCAATGGATATTGTCTGGGGTGTTAGAGCATGGTTTCAGGTTTTGTAGGAGTTTTGTTATAGTAGATATGGTGATGGGATTCACAGAGAAGGGAGGGAGTTGGGATGAGGTAACACCAGCGGGGAATGAAGAAGATGATAAAGGTGGGGATTTAGAATTGTTTGAGAAGGATGTTGTTAGTCTGGCAATGGAATCAATGAAGAAAGAGTTGAATTGTATGGCTAGATCAATGTCAGAGGCACTTGGATCTGGGCAGGGGTTTTCTTTTCTACCAGGGTTGAATAGAGAGGTAGTTGTTTTGGAGTGTAGAATAATAGGATTTGCAGTCTGAGATAATGGATTTTTTTTCTTTGTTGCAAAGTATTTTGTATTCATTATGGGTAATGGGAGTTTTGTTTTTCTGGTGACGTTTCCAGGCTTTGTCTCGGAGGCACATGACTGCTAGGATATCTTTGGTTAACCATGTGACAGAGTTAGTTTTTATTCTTTTAGTTTTCTCAGGGGTAAAGGTATCTACGAGTTTTAAGAATGTTGTATTAAAGTAGGAAATGGCATTGTCTAAAGGTAGAGTTTTAGAGGGTTCCAATTAATGTGTTTTAGTGCATTTGAGAAGGCATTGAGGCTGAAATTTTTTAGGGGACGAGTGGTGATGAAAGTATGAGGTAGATGCATAGGTATGGAAAGGCGATCAGCAAAGGTGGGAATGTGATCACTGAGTGAGTCAGGGAGGGTACCACTATCAGAGATGTATTGAGGGTGGGAGACTAGTAGCCAGTCGAGGGTACTACTGGAGGAGTTGTCTTTGGAAGGCTTAGATGTGGAGTTGATTAGTTGTGTGAAATTATAGAGGTTTATATTTAAAGAGTTAGAGGGTGATTGGATGGTGGTCCAATTAATATTTCCATCACCCAGGATTATAGTCTCATTGGTAATATTAGAAGAGATCCAGGAAAGAATATCTTTGAGGATTGGGACATTGTCACCAGTAGAGATGTAGAGACTGATTATATGTATGAGTTTATGTTTATTTATCTGAAGTAGGGCTGGAATTAATTCCACATTGCTGAATTGTGGAACGTGTTTACTGAAGGGAATAACTGAGAGGGCGGATGAGTAGAGGAGAGCAACCCCCCCCCCACCCTTTTTGTGTAGTTGTCTGCCTTTTCTGATGATGCAGTAATTGGGAGGAGTTATTTCTGTGTCTAGTATGTGGGGTTTCAACCAAGTTTCAGAGATGGAAAGGATATCTGGGTGACTGTGGATGAGACAGGTGTGAAGATTGGGGATTTTGTTACATATACTCTGAGCTTTTAGTGCTGAGAAAATGAGGGATTTTCCTGCTGAGGAGAGAGAAGATGGGGGAGGGGTTTGGATTTTCAGGGGCAGCAGGGCCAGGGTTGGGGTGAATATCGCCTGCGAGGAGGATGGCAATACCTTGGTGTATAGTGGCAAAGAGGTGTTTAGAATGTCTAGGATGTAGTCTGTGGGTTGTTTGCTTTGAGGCTGTATAGGTTATCTGGGCAAGAGTAGAGTATTTGTAGGTGTGTTTAATTTGAAAGGAAAGAGCAGGTTATTGTTGAAGGTATAAGGGGATATAATTGTTGAGGTGTGTGAGTGTTCTGAGGTGAATGCATTTGTTATTGTTATTGTCAAAAATGGATAGGTTTGGACTTGAAACCTTATACCAGCATGCATATGTTGAAAATAGATCTATTACCACCTGTAACATGATGTTCTATAACAATATAATAACAGCTATGAATGAAAACATTGCGCTGCAATGTAATTTATATAGATTTAACTTCAGCATTTGACAGGGTCATACACAAAACACTGATCAGTAAATTAGAACTAGGTATTGATGTACTCTTGATAAGATGAATGGCTGCATAGCTTACACATAGGGCATGGCAAGTATCATACAGCAATTGGACAGGTGAAATTCTTGGTTGCAATTAGAGTGTCCCACATGACTCTATCCTAGGCCCTTACTTGTTTAGATTGCATCTTTGAGACCTAACCTTTTCATCTAAGTTGTTCTACAGTCTATATACAGACGACCTGATACTGGATAAATTGATTACACATGTTATAGACAGGGCAAGTCTGCAAAAGAACTTGACTTGAACCACCATTTACCATGTGGGTACGGGAGAATAATATGCTAATAAATAGGTCAAAAACTAAGCACATGATATTTGGGGGACATAAATTGAAAGGTGAATATTTAATACAGAATACAGATTGCAGTAACTGAAACTGTAGTTCATTCAAGGACCTGGGTATATAGGCAGATCCAACTCTGAGTTTTTTAATCATATCAACGAATTGGTTAATGATAGTTATATAACTATAGGTTGTATAAAAAAAATTATAACGTCTAGGAAATCAGAAATTACAAAGTCATTGTTTGTTAGTTATATTAGACCCAAACTTGAGTATGGTATAACAATATGGAAACCTTATAAGAAAACAAGCATGAGTAAACTGGAAACAGTACAGCAGAAATATACTAAGAGCATCCATGGATGTGAAAATTTAAGTTATTATGAAGTTATTATGAAAGATTAAAATATCTGAACTTGTACAGTATTCTCTTATAGATGTTTAAGAAGAGATTGTTTTCAGGTATACAGGGCATTTAGAGACAGCTATCTCTGGGAATGTTTGGGGTTTTTATTTATTTATTTATTTATTGTCGTTGGTTTACCAGGATAGTCCATTGGGCCTTAAAGAACCCGTTTTCAATGGAGTCCTGGGGAGAAAAGCTCCAACAGAATGTATTTTCAACATTTGACAGTAACAATTTTTGTACAGAGAATTATTAATAGTTCTATATACTAAAAAGTAGAACTAGTCACATTCAGGAAAGCAATCATAACAGTTAATACAATAAGAAGAAGCCTTCGAGTAATGAATAAATGTAAAACATTAAAACTGATTAGAGAACAAATTTCATAGCTACAGGTGTCGAGTAGAGCTAGTTATGTGGGGTGGGAACAAGAGCATTCCCACCATGAGGCAAGATGAAGGTGGAGAGACTTTTTGAAGGCAGAGTGGTTAGAGGTGGTACGGATGAATGGTGGTAGGGAGTTCCACAGGCGAGCGAGGCTGAAGGAAAGAAGGTTTTTGCCAGGGGGATGAGTTGGTTTGTGTACTTTGAGTAGATTTTGATTATTTGACCTTAGAACTCTGTTAGGTTGGTGCATAGTAAAGGCAGAGGAAAGAGAGGGACAGAGGGAAGGGTTGAGAATGAGCTTGTGGGCTAGAGTTAGTTGAGTGTAAGTTAGTTGATTGGGAAGTTCTAGCCATTTTAGGTTATGGAGGGAGAGACAGTGGTGGGTGGAGGACTTTTGGCTGGTGGCGAATTTTGCAATTTTGTTATAGCAGGAAGTAAGTTGTTTCTTTAACAAGGACTGAAGATTAGTTAGTAGTGGGGCACCATATAGCAGGGATGGGATTAGGAAGGAGGTAGAGAGAGTGATTTTAGTGGCAGATGTGAGGTAGGCATTCTGTCTGTAAAGCATGCCAAGTTTTTGGTGTGTTTTTTTGATGTTAATTTGCAGGTGGGAGTTAAATTTGAGTAGGTTATCGATTTGGACCCCAAGTAGTTTGGTTTCTGACACAAGTTCAAGAGGTGAGTTGTGTTGTGTAGTAATTGAGAAAGTACCAATGTCAGGAGGGATGACTTTAGAAGGGGTAAATAACATTAGTTTGGTCTTGGCAGCATTGAGAGCTAGATGATTACAAAGCATCCATTGTTCTGTGGAAGAGAAAGCATCTTGAGTAAGTTTTTGTAGTGTAGAGATAGAAGAGGCGGAACAGATAATAGTAGAGTCATCTGCATATTGGATGATGCTAGAGAAAGGGATTGATTTGTGGAAGTCATTTATAAAGATATTGAAGAGAAGAGGACCCAGTATGGAGCCTTGGGGAACTCCTGTAGGGGTACTAAGGAAAGAAGAGGTAGCTTTTTCCACTTTACAGCTTGACTTCTATTAGATAGGTAGCTAGAAAACCAGTTTAAAGAGGAGGAAGATAGGTGAAGATTAGAAAGTTTGTTTAAGAGCAGGCTGTGTGAGATGGTATCGAAGGCTTTGGACAGGTCAAGAAGTAAGGTGGAAACAATTTGTCCAGAGTCACGGGCTTTATTTACAACCTCAAGGAAAGAGAGGAGGGCTGTCATGGTGCTATGATTGGGTCTGAAACCGTGTTGTGTGGGAGTTATAAGATGGTTGTCTAGGAGGTGGGGAAGGAGCTGAAGTTGGACACATTTTTCTAAGAGTTTAGAGATGGGGGACAGGATGGCTATTGGGCGGAAATTAGTAATGTTATTATTGTTACCACCTTTATGTAGAGGTATAATAAAGGCTTGTTTCCAGATTTGGGGAACTGTGTGTTCTAGTAGAGAGCGGATAATTAAAATGCTAATGGGATAGGCAAGAGTTTCAGCAGCTATACTGAGAAAGTAAGAGGGGATATTATCTGGAGCATTGGTACATGGTTTCAATTTCTGAAGGAGTTTTTAATAGTTGATGTTGGTATGGGATTTAGTGAGAAGAGGGGCAGTCAGGAGGGGTTATTTTGGGGAGTAGGAAATGATGATAGAGTTTGTGTAGAAGAGGGGGTAGGGGAGATAGTAGGTGGGGAGTAGGGTGAGGAAGTAGAGATAGTGGGGGTGGATGAGGGGGTATTAGATAGTAGAGAGGAGTTAGAGAATGAGGAGGTCAATTTAGAGATAGAGTCAATAAAGAAGGAATTAAATTGGGTAGCTAATTCATGATCTGGAGTATTTGGGTCTGGGGTAGGAGTATCTGGTTTGCTGGGGTGGAGGAGAGTAGAGATCCCTTTCCAGAATTTCTGAGGGTTATTTTTATTTTGGTTTTGGAGTGTAGAGAAATAGTTTTGACGATCAGAAGTAGTGAGTTTCTTAGCTTTGTTTCCGAGCATTTTATATTCGTTAAGGAGTGGTGCTGTCTTGTGTTTATGGTAGCGTCTCCAGACTTTGTCTCTTTGTCTCATGATAGCAAGAGTAGTTTTGGAGAGCCATGGGGCTGATTTAGTTTTTATTCTTTTAGTCCGTACAGGGGCTTGGGAGTCAAGTAATTTTAAGAGAGTTAAGTTGAAGTATGAGACTGCATCATCTAGAGATAATGTTTTTAGACAGTTCCAATTATCAAAAAGTAGTAGAGAATCATCAGATAACATACGTAGAAGATTATGTAGGAATGAGAAGTGTACTAATTGGTTCTCTGAGAGAGTAGCTGATGCATGGAGCAGACTACCAAACTACATTAAAGCAAGTACTAGTTTAGACAGTTTTAAGAACAGCCTGGACACTTATTATGGGAACAACTATTTTGGTATTTTGGCATGCCAAAAGTGGATTAAAGCCTTTGCTTGAAATATCTGAATGTATATATGTGTATATGTATGCATGTATGTATGTATGTATGTTTGTCCAGCTTTGCCTCATTGTCTGCATGTCCAAAGATGATGAAGAGAAGGAGAAATGGTGATGGTTATTGATGAGGTATCCCTTTGGTTAGAAGAGGGAAAAAATCATTTCTCTGTTACCACCGAATTACTATCAGATTAAAACGGGTCTATATTACGAAATCGAAATCCCGTTTCAGCGAACACCACAACACCAACACGTATAGCGCGAACTATGGTAATGGCAAATGTTCAAAACCGCGAAACACGAAATGTCAAAGTGTCATGGTTGGCCCATCTGTGGTATAGCTTCGTAAGGTAAGTGTGCGATAGTTATGGACCTTAGGGTTAGGGTGTGGGTTAAGGTAAGTGCATAGATAGTAATGTATGTAAGGTTTAGTGTAGGGTTTAGTTAGTGTATGTATGTGTTTTATTTATTATGTTTGGGTATGTAGTATGTTGCATGTGGTGGTGTTGACCGATTATGACAGTTCGAGATTTGAAAATTCGCGGTTTAGGGGGTTTGGCAAATTTGCGGTTTGTGCTATACGTGTCAGTCTTGTGGTGTTCGATGATACAGGTTTTCAATGTCGTAATATAGGCTGATTAAAACAAATATCTCAGCCTTAAGAGTCTTAAGCCTACAGCTGCCTCTCCTTTGATCTGTGTTTTCATGGATCTATAAAACAAACTTAGAGTTGTATCTGACATATGAGGAAGGTCCATGATAAATAATGACATGGAAGTTTTGTTAAGGCCGTCTTTTTCTAGGACTTTATAAAAAGAAGCCTGAACATATGTCTTCCTAATAATAGCTGAAAGACTGATGATGGGATTATTGTAGTACTTCTTGAATACTAATTTCAGATGAAAACCTTAGGCAGTCTGATATTTTAACAGAGGTGCTAATAAATATTTATTTATAGTGTTTGTCTCATCTAAGCCTGACTAGGGCCCCTAAACTCTATGATTCCTATTTTATCCACTCTAACCCTTTCCACTCTGTTATATGATGGACAGGAAACTTGAAGTCTTCTTCTTCCTCTTTCGGCTTTTCCCGGTTAGGGGTTGCCACAGCGGATCACCTGTCCGCTCATGACTGGCAGTGGAGTTTTACGGTTTCGAGTTGCCAGCCCGGCGCCCAACCTTCCACAGAAGGCACACACACGCACACACTCACACCTATGGTCAATTTAGAGTGTCCAATCCACCTACAGCATGTCTTTGGGATGTGGGAGGAAACCAGAGCACCTGGAGGAAACCCACGAAACCACAGGGAGGACATGCAGACTCTGCACAGAAGGCACCCCAGCCAAGAATCGAACCGGAGAACCTCTTGCTTTGAGGCGGCAACACTAATTTCTAAAACATAAACTTGAGTTAGAGCCCAGGGATCACCTAGTTAACTCCAATGAAACCAGATGGGTTCTATAGCATTCAAGAGATGGCTAGTTTTAATACAACATCTCTGTGGCTAATCAGCTATTACACACATGGCCATTAAAAGGAAATTTGTGTTTAAAACACTTCCTTCTAATTTTAGAAGAAGGGTCAATCCACAGAAAAACTGTTCAAGAAACTATATTTGTCTATATGTATGCCTATCTATCTGACCGTATCTATAAATATATATATATATATATATATATATATATATATATTTATAGATCTAGGACTTTTGCTCAAAAGATCAAAAGTCTGAATCCATAATTACCGAACATACATTACCGAAAGCGCTTTCACTGAAAAAGCACTTTCGTTAAAGTATGTTTAAAAAAATAAAACATTAAACCTGCTGCTATGCAGGGGGGGCAAGCCCCCCTGCACCCCCCACCCCTCTACTTTAATATTCTCACTCCAAGGTAGCACTACAGTGGGGAAAAGGGAATTTTCTCTTATCCACACTGTACTACGACTGGCACAACAAGCATACTTATCTAAAAGTGCTGCTTCGGTGAACAGCACTTTCGGTTAAGTATGCTCGGTGATTTCTGTTTCGGTGGAAAGTGCAGTCGGGGATCTGTACGGATCCCATATATATATATATATATATATATATATATATATATATATATATATATATATATATATATATATGGGTCTAGGACACATGCTCAACTAGCATATGTCCAAATCACAAAACATCGAACACACATTCACGAAAGCGCTTAACATCGAAAAGTGCTTCAGTGTATGTGTAGTTCAAAAAACAATCTACGTTTCAGCAGGGGGGATTTGCCCCCCTGCACCCCCCTACTTTATTATTCTCACTCCGAGATCGCACTACAGTGGGGAAAAGGGAATTTTCCCTTACCTGCACTGTAGTCTGATCTACGAAACAGGCACACATACACGGAAGCCCGTGTCGATGTTAAGCGCTTTCGTGTATGTTTGTTCGATGGATCCCATCTATATATATATATATATATATATATATATATATATATATATATATAGATAGATATATATATATATATGTAAAGAGAGAGAGACACACACACATATACATATATACATATAAATATATGTATAGTTCTCTGCAGAATGTCAAGTGTGAATAGTTCACAGCTGTTTAGTTGAATGTTTACAACTGACTAAGCAGGTAGTTGACAGATATGTGAGATTGCACAATTCCCAGGGTTGGGAACAGCACAGATACATAACCTCAGAAAGTGTAAATACAAAGGCATGTTTTTTGCATGAGGCATGTCCCCTTGTACCACACTATATCTCCTGCTAACATAAACTCTAACTCCCAGCTTGCACAATACTTGGGAAAGGGCATAATCCCCAACTCTGGTGATGTAAGAATCTTACATACCTGTCAGCAATCTGTTTAGACAAGTTAAGTATATCAATTAAATAGATGTCAGTTTTAATGACACATGACTTAATTGCTGCCTCTCATTCCCCATGTTATATATATATATATATATATATATATATATATATATATATATATATATATATATATATGTGTATATATATAAGTTCATAGGTTCATAGGTGTGTACTAGGCTAATGGCCCTGGAGCCTTTACAAGCCTAGCCCATAGAATTACCTGGCATCGTGCCACCAGGCCTTAGTTCTCAGTGCCTCTGTTGAGTAGATCCACTGGAGTGATCCCCAGGGTGAATTTTCTATTTCCTATCCACTTATCAAGATTTGTCTTGAAGAGGGCCAGTGAGTTGCTCTGTTTGACATATATGGTGAGTCTATTCCATAACATGGGCAGTCTCTGGGTTATGAACCTGTCCCTTCAGCACATTCTGTTGATTGTGGTAATGAGGTTAAGGTCTCTGGAACATGTGGTGCAGAGAGATTGGGATTTCTTTAGATGTAGCATTTCTAGCAGAGCTGGGTCAGACATGGCTTTGTAATTCAAGCAGAGATCGCCTCTAAATAGGCGATATGAGACAGAGAATAGTTGGAGTGTTTTGAGTCTGTCCATATAGGACAAGTGTTTAAGGCCTAGGATCATCTTTGTGAGGTACTTTTGCAGACTCTCCAGTTGTTGCAGGGGCCTAGTGAGGTACATGCCAAATGGGGCATTGCATTCAATGATTGGCCTAATGAGGGACGAGTAGAGGGAGGCACTGACCTCTTTCTTCCTGCATGCAAAGCCCTTACAAAGAGTGGGATTTAGTTCATACATATTACCAGGCCTTATTTATTGGTTAGTGATTAATTTGCTTCAGCACTGACGTTTCTCTTTGATGTTGTATTGCAGGGCCTTTCCAGTATACAGCAGACCTTAATATTATGGCTTTACTATGTGTAATTTTCTCCCCATTGCTTTTTGATCAACAGCAGTCCAGATACATGACCAGCAATTTGAACCCCTGAGTTATGAGGACACATCATCCAGGCTGCCATCAGAATTTGTCTCTGCCCTTTATTCCTTCCTCTGTGACATCCTAAGTAAGTAGAAGTCACCCAGGGCAGATCACTTATAGTACGTGAGCTTCAGTGCTTTTCCATTCCTGAATGTTGGAGTATTTGTTTGGTACGGTAGCCTCAGTCACTGGCGAACAGAGATATCAGATGATATAATCAACCTCTGCCAATGCTTCTATCACATAGCAACACTCATTAATTAACTATATATTACCTACCAATATGTGAGGCATAAGGAATTTAGTTTCCGTGCTAATGAGCATAACTCTGTCTTTCTTATGAGTTTATTTTGGGATCATTTTGATGGTTTACTATCAAAATGTTGAAAGAAGAACATTTTTCCATCAAAAGATTGAAATATAATGTTGAAAATGAAAACAAAATACTGCCTAAATGTTGAATGTGTCCTTTTACATTTTTGCAGGGGGCAAGTCCCCCTGCACCCACACTTCATGTGGATACCAACACCAAGATCGCAATACAGTGAGGAAAAGGGTAAATTACCTGAGCCACACTGTACCCCAATCTCAATTCAAAATATTAAGTTTATTTTAGAGAAAGTATACTCACTTTCATTAATATAAACTAGATCACTTTCTGTTCGGCATTACAACAGCTTAGAAACCATGCATTCGACCAAACAGTATTCGACTGCATGCCTTTCAGAATTTTGATAGTAAACCCATTTTGATTAGCTGTTTATGGTAATTATTTAATTACAACATTAATTACATTTATAAATATTTAACCTTAAGCTGTTCTGAGGGTCAGGATTTTTTTTCAACTTGTAATCCTAGAAAAAAATAGAAGAAAAAGGTGGGTCTGTTTGTTCTAGCATTGCAGTTTGGTGTTACTCTAATTTAGCACCCACTGTAAAAGTGTCAGTACCTTCCTTACTCTTAATATAACTCCACCCATCTAGCCTTAACCACATCCCATCATGTTGATGACATCCACATAATTTGGTCTTATTTTCTATAAGACCTTATCTGCTGTTGTTCAAAGGTATTTTTTATCCTTTTCAACTCTCAAGTATATCTTATTCTGTTTTTGTAGCTTGGATGTTGCCACTATCCTTCCTGTCTCCCTGTTCTACTGGCTAAAGTGGTCTGAGAGCAGATCTCCTATACGATGAGTTGAATCATATCATCTAAGTGACTTACCCTGACCAGCAGCCTATCAATTCTGATGGCTTGGACTTTGTCTTTTATAGTTAAGCAAAACTTGGCATGTGTGAAGAACATTGGACCAAGCTAATCCTTTTCTGCATTTGTAGAAAAAAATATGGCACTAGCATATTTCCCTTTCAGTTTCCACTTTACTGATAGATGTTGAAATTTTTCTGAACAGTTCCTTATCATTCCAGCAATGGTGAGGTGACATGTTTGTAGGTGACTAATGTGTATGTCTTTTAGCCCACAGTTCATGTAAATGCAGTTAGAATATTCTGGTAAATCCTGTCGTTATGTACTCAATCATAGTATGCAACTGTTCCATAACTCATTCCTCCATTCTTTCATGTTAATTTCTTATTTTATGCAACTCATGAGGGATGAATCCTATCTGAAGCAAGAGGCGTATCTATCAATCATGGCTTAGAAATTAGTCCATCACTGGGCATAAATTAATCAAAGCTTTCTTAACAATATGAACTGGAAAAATAAAGTGTGTTCAAAGGGGACAGACTTTTTTTTTCGATTGGGATCATTTTCATTTTATAAAAAAGGTATGGAATGAAACTGGACAGAATTATTTTCCAAATACAGATATTGTTTTTTTTTTTAAAAAGGACTCAAATGTTTCTCAGCTTATAAGAATTTATGTTTGCTCTTCTGTCAAGTGAGCAGAAATTATGACTGCCAACAACTTCAAATTCACAAAGATGAAAATATACAAAATGAACGGTCAATGTAGGGGTGTTATAGAGTGCAATCAGACTAATTCAGCATTATTTTCTTAAAATAATGAGCCCACCAATAAAAAAGTAAATAATTGGCAAGATGACTTTGGCTTGCCTAAATCTGTACTGGTCATGTCAATGAGTTTTTGTCTAAGAAAAAGAAAAGAACAACTTCCAGCTATACTAAAAGTGTTAAATCTGCACTAACAAATGTCATCTCCACCCCCACCATCATCTAGACCTCTCAAGGCCAACAGCCACCTACCTAGTACCATAACCTCTACCACTCACCAACTCACCCAGCCCCCCTCCCTTTTATGCTCATCTTATATTTTAAGAAAATTGAGCACAAAGACCTTGACCCCCCACTAGAAAACATACCCCTGATGTATACCCTGGTGCAAATGACCTACTCCCGTTGTTTATATTACTCTGCAAATACTTCCTTACCACATCTCTTTTACATATTTATAACCTCTGCTTATTTCAAAATACAGTGCCAGACACATGGAAGACTGCTCTGGCTAAACCCTTTCTCAGACAGCTTCAGCCAGTAAATACCTCCCACTTCCACCCTATTTCCATCCTCACTACAATTGGAAAAATACTTGAAAAACTAATCTACAACCAACTGCCCACTTTCTCCCAACGATACCACCTCCTCTCTCTTAAACTACATGGATTCTTTGTTGGTCAGTGTGCAGTGACAGCTCTATCATCACGTACAGGTGAGATCCTTCTCAGCATGGATAAAGAAAACCTTTCAGGACATCTCTTCATTGACTTTACCAAAGCTTTCTATCTTACTGACCACCTTATGCTTCTTCACTCTCTCCAAGAAATTAGAGTTAGCCCCAACTCTGTCACCTGGCTCAGATATTTCTTAACAAATAGGTATTTCGTTGTCAGAATAGATTCATCCCTATTACCTGCAGCACCCCTTACCAGAGGATTGCCCCAGGAATCCATCATCATGTCCCTGTTGTTCTCTTTTTTCTTTTTTTTAAACTCTTTCATTGAATTATCACTTATGACACAGGTAAACTTACATTTATATTAAATAAAACAAACCATATTAACATTTTCATAGTTACGAACGTCACATATATTCTTCTGTACAATATAACCAATCCACCATTACATAAGTTTTGGTTAGTTCCTGCCTTCCTTTAAACGTCATTCCTCTTCCAAAACATTTTTCTGCATGAATTGTTCCTACAAATTCCGTTTGTTCTATGTAATTTGCTGCTATCTTTTTTCTAAACATTATACTTTCAGTTCCTTTATCTCTGTTACAATATTCACGTCTTCCAATAAGGTTGGTTTAAACTTTGATTTCCATTTTCAAGTAATTGCTTGTTTGGTAACCACTAGAATTAAACTTAACAAGGCCTTACTATGTCTAGACAATTCAGATCCTATATCCCAGCTCAAAAAAAAAATGTTTTCTTTACTTACACCCATTTCATCACCCATTATTTCTGACAGAATACTCTGCAGGGAATTTTTAAAGCCTGCGAAAACATATGTCCCAGTTACCCCTTTCCTCACCATCACACCTCCAATATTTGCCAGCTACTTGGGGAAAAGTTCTTTGGAGCCTGTTTGGGTATAAAACACCTCTGCAAACAATTCCATGCAAAAATTCCCAGTCTTATACTCTTTGCTGCATTTTGGGATCCATACATATGTCTTCACTCATGTTTCTTTATGAATTCCTTATCCAGTTTCTTTACTCAATCTTTTCTAACCACTTCTGATTGATTCCTATAACTATTGTGAAGTATTTTATATGCACTACTAATTATCCCTTCTTAACAGCAGCTTCTGATCTAGACTTAACTAAAATCTCTACCGGTGCAGGTCTTTCCCTTAGGATTCCCCTATACCTTTCTCTTTACCTAAACTCTGATAACAGTCCCTGAAAGGGACGGCAGTCTCTAGCCTGCAGTCCAAATATCTTCTCGTCCTCTTCCCATTCAGCTACATTTCTCTCCCTAATTATTTGTTCCCAGTTCCTTGGTGCCTTTACCAGTTTCCACTAGTAAATTCCAGACCCTTCTTGTCTATTCTCAATATCCTGAATTGCAGTCATTGCTATTGACAGAATCTCCTATCTTTATTCCCATGTTGGCCTAGTGATCCACTTTTTTTCAGTCTTTATTGACTAACAAACCTTTGATTTCACTAACAATCCTATCCAGTCCAGTCTCTCGCATTCAACTGTTCAAACCCAGCTACAGTCTGACTTCCAATCCCTTAATTCTTGGCTAAACAACCACAAGCTACTCCTAAACTCCTCCAAAAGTATGACATTTGTAACCTCACAAAAACTGAAAAAACATCTGAAAAGCTCATCAGTGCAGATCTCAGTGGTTCTCCAACAGAAACAACCATACCCTTTAAATACTAAGGTTTATGGCTAGACCAGTAACTTAACTTCCAAACCCACACAAGGAAAAAGATCAGTTTACGTTTATTCTGATCCTGGGCAGTATCCTGCTTTCTTTCCAGAACAGCTAGAGCTGCAATAGGCAATGAAGCCCCCATTGCTCAACTTGAATATAGGCTCCACATCACGGCAACAACTTCTAAAAAAACTCATCCACTCTGCAGTCTGCTGAAAACAAAATCTGTCAATTCATTTCCACCCCCCCGAACAACATTGCACCACCCTCTTCAAAGCCAAATGACAAATGGCTACCAGTCTCCTACAGATATGAGCTACACCTATGGTCAAGTTACTTTAACTAGATGCTCCCTACCTTCTGCAGCCAAACTCCATAATAAAAAACACCCCACCTATCTTCACAACCTCTCCCAATTAACTCCCTCACTTCAGACACCCAAAACGAAACTGCACTTTACCAACCATTTCTTCTCCATTTGTATACTTGTCTGTCAATTCCTCCACCCTCACCTGAAAGAAGTCTTCTCTTTCCCCATGTTCAAAAGTGAACTCTACCACCATCCTCAAAATTGTGACTCAGCATATAACCTAAATCCCTCCTCACCTGTATCTCTTCTTCTTTGACTTTTTAATCTCACTTGCTGCTTCCCTCTCATAATTGCTACTAAGATTAATTCACATTTATTTTTCTACTCTGTTAATAATAGTTACATATTGCATCATTTAACTATGGGATTATCTTCCTTCTGTGATTACTCTTTTTGTAAATTTGCTCTCTTTTATTCACCTGAGGTATGCCTACAAATGGACTGTTGTGATCAGTGTACTACTCTGGTAAACAAACTGACTAAGACGTGTGACAGATGTCATGCATGCCCCAAGGACGACAGGTTAGTGCATGAGTTAATCTGTGCTCACATGCACAATGTAGCACTATAAAGCTGTACCTTGTACTCATCTTGCTCAGGAACATACTTCTCAACTGTACAAGCTTTCGCAGAATGTCCAGATTTTTGCCTCATATTTTTGGCCAGTTTTTCACAAAATTGTTGTTTTCTATAAAATCAATAGGAAATCATCGAAGACTGAAGCCAGACAATAATGACTGACATTTGAGTTTTGGACTCAACCTTTAACCTGTTATTGTATCAATTTTCTAAGTGTGTAAGAGCAATATTTAAAAATTGTCCCTATTTTTCAGCCTTTGCCCCCCCCCCCCCCATTATGTATGGTTTTTGTTCAGATTTCTTGTGTTAAGAGACTGCTGTCAGGTAGAGCACAAGTATGTACAACAAAGTGTCAGTCCTGTTTATGATATGAATGTGGAGGAAATAAGGATGATAGGAAAACAAGAAAAGGGAAAAAAGAAAGTAGAGGGAAATATACAAGGAAATAAAGAAGGTATGCAAGGTGTGTGGAGAAAAGGGTCATTTTATTTTTACAGGGATAGAAATATCTATAGGAATAGGAATATCTAATAGGAAATAAGGGTAGATGAGGGGTTACTGATGGAAAGCTGTGGATGAAACAGAAGGAGAAGAGTCCGACCGACAAACATAAAACAGTCTCAGCCAGATAGAGTTGGTGTATGAGCAAAAGGATGGGAAGACGGGGATGGACTCAGATGTACAGAGGGGAGACAGTGATGTGATGGAGTGAAAAATGAACAAGGAATTGGGAATCGTATATAAGGAATGGAAAACCCTAGTATGGGGACAAGACAAGGTTTTGGCATGACTGGATGTCAGGCTGGTCTGCAGAGCAACAAAACCATGCATTGCTCATGTGGTCTGCTGATGTTATGTACCACTTGCTTCTCTTGTGATCTGATGACCAGGACCTGCCGTTTTTGTGACTCCACAAGCTATGTCAGAAGGTGCTCCCCATTAGCAAGGTAGAAATCCAGTTGGCTCTGTACCTCATCTGTTACCAGCCTCTGCAAATAATGCCAGGAGATCAGGATAGGCTTCACTCGGACATTCACAGAAAAAACAGCCTTTACTGCCCCCCCTCCTCCAAGAAGCAGCCATGGAGGGTATTGGTGAAAGCAATGAAATCATTAATCATTACACTGCTTCCTGTTGACAAGCAGTTTTATCTACAAATGGCTATACAGCAACCAAGGGGTTTAGGTGAGCATAATCAGCCTCCTTCTCTACAATCTGATCTACAAAAGGACAACACAATGGGAAAAATTATTAGACAGATATGGTACCAACACAACTGAAGCTGTACAGTCATCTATTAATGACATTATATACATTCTTGTGTCTGGAGAGCTGCTTCCATCTTCTGCAGCTTATAACGCAGTGCTCAGGCATACGCATGCCACATGCATAGGCATACTGTTCATGGGGAGGCTGTGCATAGCACTGTGTGCAGCTCATATGGCATAGAGGATTAAGGATGAGACTGTTACCAGCTCATGTACTATGGGGCTTAATCTCCTTAGTCTCCATTCTCTTACTGTGTTAAATTTCACCAAATCATATAACCAGACAGTGGACTGGAAAAATTGATCTAGGCTCCCTAATGGTCTTCTGAACCACATACTTAGTAACTATGTCTGAATGTATGCAACCCTAATCAGCAGAGTGTGTGGCCATAAGCACAGGCATCAAATGGCATATCATGAAAATGCACTAACTGTCATATTATGCTCACAGGTTATATGTAGCAGCATGGTCACCAGAGGGAAGCAATAGCTGGAAAAGTTTAGTAATAAAGTGATATTGCAGGACCTTCACTCTACCACTGGAAAATGTGATTTCTGACTCCCTGCAAACTCACAGAGTACATGGCTACTGTGTTCACCTTCTGTGACTGTATCCATCTCATAGTATTGCAATCACCTGTCACTGTCACCTCCCCTAACTGTGCAAATGATGATGACTGTGGCCTCCTCCCTAACATGTGTGTAAATTGTCAAAGCTCATGCTCATCATGCCCACTCTAGTCACTGTCCTGTCTGGCTTGGGTTTCATGCTACGTCTTCATTTTATTCTGTGTTTTCTGTGCCATGGCCCGTAATTGTAGACCAGATGATTTCTCTTTGCTAGTACTACAATATATAGTGCCTTTCTCTACCTTAGCTGTGGTTCTATTGCTGGTTCCACTGGAATGTAAGCTCCTGCCACCATGTGTTCCTACTGCTCTGATTGGCAAAGCCATCTTTTGCTGTGCTGCACACACAACAAAGATTTTGGTACAGATTTTAGGACTAAGGTTTAGTATCTCCCATGACTTATTTAGGCAATGTAAGCAACCCTTTATAGGCTGAACACCTGCTCTGCTATATATTTCTTCACACGCTGTGATATAAGCCCCTTTCTGCGTGGACCGAGGGCTGCAGATGGAGGTAATCAACCAAGGCTCTCAGGCATATCCAACATCTCCTACAACATACAGCAAAGAAAATTGAAGTCTGAGAGGACAGATAATAAAAATCAGCTAGCAAAGGAGAGTAGTATTGCAGAAATGTATCCTCGGGTGTTGGTGAGTACCTTCACAAGGTAGACCCTGTTTCAAGATGACACTGATATATAGGTTATATTTTATATTGAATATATCACAGACAGAAATAGGTTAAAAAAATACAAAAGACAGATGGGTGCACAAGTCCCAGAATAAAAAAAAATGTGCCTGATCTAGGGTTGCCACCTTTCCAAATGCCCAAAGTGGGACATTTGTGCTACAAACATCAGATTTTGCGGGGCAAAACATACCCATGGCTAGTACAAAGGACAGAACTTCAGTTTTTTGCCTGAATAAAAGTCTATTCTTGTAGCATTTTAGTTCCTTATTCTGTTTCTTATAACATTTAGGTGTTTCAGATACAGAATAACTGTTTTATGCAACTATGACATAAAATATAGAAAATAAGTTTGTCCTAAAATCTCAGGACATTTGCCATTTTTTCACATTTTTTGCAGGACACAACTGCCCAAAGAGGGACTGTCCCTCGCAAAGTGGGACAGGTGGTAACCCTAGCCTGATCCTGGTATGCACACTGGTGCCAGGACTGGAAAACATGACTGTGTAGAATCCTCAAGATACAAAAACATTCCTACAATGGGGCTAGGCCAGGCTTGGAGGAGGATGATCCCCCACATTGTAGAAGGAAGTAGTAGTCCTCCAAAACCACAAAAACTGCGAGGTCAAAAATCAGCCATAAAGGTAATATAACTGACTATTGAGGATAAGGAAGACATTATGTACTGTTACTATTAGGCAAGAAGCCCAGAATTTCCAGATAGCACATTTTCAAAAAGATTAAAACAGAATTTAGAGGAAAGAAAAATACTTGCATAAGGAAAAACTGCCACAAGTTTCAAATGCAAATTTCTGTTCATTAATACAACAGATCCATGAAAACATTATATAAACCAAGAAACTGTGGGCTGTTTGGAAAACAAAGAGATAGAGTAAGTGAGAAAACATAAAAAGCAAAACCTAGAGATTTTTGAAAGGTATAAAAAAGAAACATGGACAAGAGAAAGAAAGAGAGAGAGGGAGATCAGATTTGGTGTAATATTTATGCAAAGGGGAAAGCCAAACTAATTAATTCAAAAAAGCAGCTCCTGAGATACTGGAAGAGAAATACAGGCAAAGGAACCCTGATATGAAAAACTACATAAAACAAAAAATAAGATCACAAAGTGGGAACATAGAACAGAAGATCAGTAAAGCAGAAGTTAAACAAATAGAAACTGAAGTTATGGAATACCTGCAAAGTGAACAATTTAGTCTAACACAGATTATATCACAGCATTTTGGAGCAATGAGTCCCCCTTGTGGGAAGAAGCAGGAGGAGCGGGAGACATCTGAAGAAATATGGACATGGGAAAGAAAAATACATTTATTATGGTGTAATATTTATGCAAAGATGGAGCAGAATTAATCAATACAGGAAAAAAAGCAGGACCGAAGATATTTGAAGAAAACACAGACAAAGGCTTCTGGATATGGAAAGTTTCACAATACAAACATAAGGAAACAAAGGGGGAAGTAGAACAGAGAAGTTAAAGAAATAGAAACTGAAGCTATGGATCACCTGCATAGTGAAGGATTTACTGTCGAAAATCTAACTCTGGTAACGTCACAGCATGATGGATCAAAAAGTCCCCAGATTAAGGAAAAACAGGTGGAACAGTATGCATCTTATCACTTGATATATGAAGATACTCTGGAATCTTCAGCAGGAAACCAGTACAAAAGTTCATCTGGAGTTGCACAGCAGGAAACAATGGCAAGAATGATGCAGTCGATTATGGAGTGATGCGCCAGTGAGTTCCCATATGAAATAACAATGGATGACACGGGATGCAGCTGAAGAGACTATGTCAAAGGAAGATGTTTTGAAACTTTCAGTAGAATGTCCAAAGGAAACAGAAAACAAAAGCTGTCCTCTCAGATTAGAAGAAAATTATCTAAGGGTAGATAAATATAAAGGAAAAATACAAAATAAGCAATTAATGATGACCCAGAAAGTTTTATAGAGAATTGGCATACAAAGCAAAAGAAGGAGAAACACCACAAAATATCAAAGAAATAGACACATTTTGGAGAAATAATTATGAAGACCCTGTGGAATATAACAAAGATCCTAAATGGACAGAAGAAGTAAAAGAAACAGTGAGATGTTCAAATGTACAGGATATGAAACGGGATGAAATAATGGCCAGAGAAATTAAAACAAAATAAAGAACAGCTCCTAATTTGAAAACCCCAGGGCTAGATGCAGTGCCTAACATCTGGCTAAAAGCATTAACATCTTTACAGGAAGATTTGGCTCTGAATAAGAGTTACTTACATGCGCATCCCAAACAAACACCAAACTGGATAATAACAGGAAAAATGATACTCCTCCTTAAGAGTGAATCTGCAAGCTATCCTAAAAACTATAGACCAATAACTTATATGTATAAACTATATGTTAATGCTGACAGAGTTATCATGGCAATAGAACAAAAGGGCAAAAGGACATCATGTTTAACAAAAAGTGACTTGTAAAATAAAGTCATAATGGAGAATTATAAAAAGGGGAAGAATCTAAGTATGGCAAGAACAGATTATAAAACAAGTATTTGACAGCATCCTGTATTTATAATTAAAGGACTGCTTACAGATGTATGAGATATACCCTGCATTGAACAATTACATTACAGTGACCATGAAACAGTGTCAGACCTCTTTGCTGCTAAGCCATGATAAAAAACAAACTATTATCTCAGAGACAAAAATTCAAAGGGGTATTTTCCAGGGTGACTCTTTGTAACTGCTGCTTTTATGTCTTGCCTTTAACTCATTAAGCTGTCTGCTTAGATTAGGTCGTGGTTACAGTTTGGCTCCCAGAAAACAACAAAGTGTAAAGAGTTCTCACCTTCTTTTTGTGGAGGATTTAAAACTGCATAGTTCAGCAGATGAGGAGCTGAAAACACAACTGCAAGTGACCAAAACTTTCTCAGACGATGTAATGTTATTTGGTCTTGATAAATGTGCCAAAGCAACATTTAAAGCAGGACAGCTGCAGCACCAAGAGAATATCAGTCTGGGACAGCAATGCGATATAAAGGAACTTGAGCAGGAGGGAGTGTATAAATATTTGGGAATTGATGAAGGGTCAACAATAATACCTGAACAGATACAACAAAGCTCGATAAATAATATTTTAGAAGAAAAAATTAATACTGAAAACAGCCCTGACATCTAGGAACAAAGTCCAAGCTATAAACCAATTTGCTCTTTCTGATCTAACTTACAGTTTTGGGTGATTGACTGGCCCCAAAAGGTATTGGATCATCTGGACATGAAAACAAGAAAATGCTTCATACATATTAAAGGATATATAAAATCAGTGCATACCAAGATGATATATTCCTCATTCTGAAGGAGGTATGGGCCTTCTTGAAATCGATTACACGTATAAATCTGCAGTCATGGGACTGCATACATTTCTGCTGATCTCACAAGATCCAAACACAGATGAAGTTTAAGATGACTTCCATGCTTAGTTCAGCAAAAGCATATTGGTGTTAAGTGGGAATGGAAATCAAACCAGAAGTAGACAAAAATCAGGCAGCAACTGAATGTTCCAAAAAAAAAAAGCAAAAGAAAGAATTTAAGGAGAAGAATCAGATGATAAGGCAAGAAATGTGGAAAAGGCATAAATTTAGTTGCAAATACAGAAAATTCCTGAAACAACTTCTTGTCGATCAGGATCTGATGCAAGAATGATTAAGGAGAGGTGACTTTAAATAAAAAGATAAATGGTTAAAATTGGTAATCTGGGATCATGGACTATGTACACATTGGTTTACAAAGTCCATTGAACAGGTGGGAGAAACAGGCAAATGTAGGTTTTGTAAAACAGAATTGGAAACAGTTGCACATCTTGTTGCTGGGTTTGCTACACTAATAGCAGAGGGCTTGTATACTGAAAGGCATAATAATGTGGCAACACTGTTGCATTCTGACTTGTGCAAACATTATAATATTGAAGTAGCTGAGAATCATTGGAAACATGAACCAGAAAGCATTATAAAGAATGATGAAGTTTATATCATATGTGATCAACCATTACTAACAGTTAAAAAATGCGAGAAAACCAGATGTAATAGTCCATGAAAAGAATACAGAAGTAGCATTGATCAATGAAACTGCTGCACCCAGCGATTACATTGTCTTATGTACAGAGAGATATACAGTCATAAAATACCAGAATTTGCGGATGGAAATGAGGGCAATGTGGAAGAAGGATACCCAGACAATTCCAGTAGTGGCAGGAACAATGGGTCTCTAAAAAGGATTTACAGTCTTGTTTTGATATGCTAATGATACTTGTAACTCCATATGAATTGCAGGAGTCAGTTTTGGATGCATTGTGGGTGCTGTGCAGAGCACTTTTGGCAAACATCAAAAATTAAAACAATACTAATTTCATGAACTTTAATCATATTTTGATTTAGGAATGGGTCCCATTCATGTTATGGTATTACAATCCCCAAAAACTTGGAGAAATTAAAACCAAACTACATACTACATGTGCCTGCTCCCTGTTTGCATGCTACCACTGTGCTAAGACTAGTCTAGGTAGCTCAAATATGCACCTACCAGCTAGATGACACTATGGCAAATCTCCTGAATAGAACCTTTTGCATTGGTATATGAGATGTGGAATCATGAGAATTGCCTTGGTGTCATGTAGATGCATTATAAGTAAAGCCTCTTGAATTCCAGGTGACCCGACGGTTAAAGTAATTGAAAACCTTCCTGTTGATGTAATGCAGTCCTTTTGAACTAGTTGGAACCTTGATGGCATTTTGTGTGCAGCCAACAGCCTTGAGAACCTCAGTGAATGGCAATTTTTAAAAATTACTTTATGGTACTGGTTCTGTCTTCTGCAGCTGTGGGAAATAAGATATAGTCCTCCACATCCTGTAGTATAATTTTGAGGAACTTCTTCAAGATTCATTAGGCTGATGCCTGTAATACCTCTAACATGTCCTCAGTAGGTCATTGAAATGCCCCACTAGCTAAAATGGTTAAAATGGTTAAAATGGTTAAAACTGCAAATGCTTTGCTCTTCACAGGACTAGGCAACTATGCATCCACTTGATTCTGTTTGTGGGTGACACAGTATGACAGTGACCTTTACCATTTCCCTGTTAAAATGGACATAGTCCACGATCTGCCACTCACACAGCAGATGGCATATCATTGGTTGTTTGTACCACCTCCATTGGTATGACTGACCAAGGTGAGCAACACTATAGACACTGATAATGACTGTGGCAATTAACATGTACTAATGTGATATAGCTACTGCTAATTCAGGTATTGAACCCCCTTATACACAGGACAGTATGTCCATCTTATACATTTTAAATTGGTCCACCATTATGGGTAACGTCATTTGCGCACACCATCTGTCTTATTTATATAGACATCATATGCAATTATTACCATGCACACCTCATTCAACTCTATTTTATCCCTTGTGCAATCATATTTGTTTGCCAGAATTACCCACACTCTGCATGTTACTATTGCCTGTGTTAATTGGTTCTATACTAGGAGTAGTTCAAAATTGTGATCTTACTACAATGAGTTACCTCCCTGTTTTGATCTTTCAATATTCATCATCGTCATCATCATCAGCCCCCTTTTTCTCATTTTTTCTACATGGGGTCAGGGTATCGTGTTAACTGTCACCAGCTCTCTCGATTCAGTGCCACACTCCTGCCTTCTTCAACACTCATGTCTGACTGTCACAGATTTTCTTTGACACAATCCATCCACCTATTTGCTGGATGTCCTCGCTTCCTCTTACCTTCTTCCTGTCTGTCCCAAATCTTCCTCACCAGATTGTCTTCTGATTTTCTATACATGTGCCCAAACTACTGTAATCTGTTCTCTTTGATCTTTTCTGCAATTGGAGCTACTTTGGCTTCTGTTCTTATGTCCTCATTTCTTCATCTGTCCCACAGTGTGCATCCTACCACCTTTTTCAGACACTTCATTTCCATCACCTCTAGCTTCTTTAACTGTTCTGCCTTTACTGCCCAGGT